>NC_140181.1:12096573-12121597 GCF_963971535.1 Notolepis coatsorum | reverse complement strand
ATGGGTTATTATTCATAGAAAACAATGTGTAACATGGAAACTAACAAGGACACAGATGAGAGACGCTTACACAAAGTGCATTGCCTGTGAGTCGCCACTAGGGGCAGAGCGAGCGAGCGGGTGAGAGAGTGAGTGGAATAAGCGACTCATCAACATCTAAACATAAACCTTCCTCTCAGCAGGATTCACGTCCAATGGACAGGATCACACTCTTTAAAAACTGTGTACAACATGTTTTACAATGTGCCTCGTCAGGTTAATGTCTCCTCAGAGCGTTGTGCACGGGCCGGCGTGTATGTGTGTGTGTGTGTGTGAGAGTTACACTTGGTGAGAATGGGGCGGTGTGTGTGTGTGTGTGACAGAACGTGTGATCGAGGCAGAATGTGTGGTATGTGTTCTGTCCGTCACAAACTACCATACAGATCGATGAGCACTAGTAGTAGTAGTAGTATAGTAGTTAATTTTTTCAGTCATCATCACACACAGTACAATATACATCATCATTTATCAATATTTGATTATTTACAGTGACTGAAAAGGTACAGACTGAAGCATAGTGCTTATATGTGCCTGTCCTATATTCTTACCAAAAAATACAAACATTTAGACTCCAAAAACAGTATTCTAAAGAAAAGAAAAAAAGCAAGCAAAACAGAATTATTCACCCTTGTAGTTTTTCAAAATTTTGCTTTTCAAAAAAATACAAACATGTAGATTCCAAAACAGTATTCTAAAAGAAAACAAAAAAAACAAAACAGTGTTATTCACCCTTTTAGTTTAAAAAAATAGCTTTACAAACCTTTTTCTTAAAAACCAAAATCGAATGACTCATTCTTAACTGTATATCCGCATTGTTCCACAAGTTAACCCCAATAATAGAAATACACCTCCTTTTAATCCCTTTCTTAGCTTTTTGAACAGTAAATTTACAAATATCTCTCAAATCATAGTTTCTTTCATGTGTTGAAAAAAACCTTTGCACCCCGTCTGGGAGTAACTTTGCTTTAGCTCTGTCATTATTTGCATAGTTTAGATATGTGTTCTGTCCGTCACAAACTACCGTACAGATAGATGAATACTACGTGGCAGTGATAGCTGGGCTGCCCACTGCACATAATTATGGAATGCACTTATAGCCCTGTGAGGTGCTGCATATCAATTAAACAATCCGCCAAATAGCATAACGTTATGTCACGTCACATCACGCCACATCATGTCACGTCACATCACATCATGTCACACAAAGTACAAATATAGGAATTGGATAATTGATGATGTATGTCTTAAATGCATAAATAACATTGGGAATGTTGCATTTATATACCTACTATATATCTAGAACTATGTCCTTTAGTTCTTGTCCTGTGTGGTTGCTGGGGCTCTTTTCCTGCGGTCCCACTCTTATCGTGACCTTCCTCATCTGCGGCATGGCTGTGGGGGGGGGGGGGGGGGGGGGGGGACGGTTTATTACCATCTAAAATACACAATGTTTGTGCAAATGAATGCTGTCCATAAAGAGTGGGTGCAGGGAGGCAAAGAGAGAGGACATGCTCTCCCTCCCTCCCTCCCCCTCTCTCCCCTTCCCCCCCCCTCTCTCTCTCTCTCCATCCCTCCCTCTCCCCTCTTTCTCTCTTTCCACCCCCTCTCTCTCCATCCTTCCATCCCTCTCTCTCTCTCTCCATCCTTCCATCCCTCTCTCTCTCCATCCATCCATCCCTCTCTCTCTCCATCCCTCCCTCCCTCTCTTTCTCCATCCCTCCCTCCCTCCCTCCCTCTCCCCTTTCTCTCTCCATCCCTCCCTCACTCTCTCTTCCAATTTTCCCTCCCTCCCTCTCCCCTCTCTCTCTCTCCCGCCCTCCCTCAATCCCTCTCCCCTCTCTCTCTATACATCTATCTCCCTCTCCCCTCTATCTCCTCGCATCCCTCCTACCATCAGTGTCAGAGTCTCTCTCTGTGTCTGTGACTCTCCCTCCCTCCCTCCCTCCCTCCCTCCCTCCCTCCCTCCCTCCCTCCCTCCCTCCCTCCCATCAGTGTCACGCCCCGAGCTCACTGCTAACGAATGAATTTCACGCGCGGCTCCCTCGTGAGATCGCGCACCTGGTGGCGTGTTATTTTTTAACAGCGGAGCAGTGCAAGAATGTGACAATTTGACCATGTGACCGCGGCAACGCGGGAGAGCGGCAGTGCGGAAATAGGCTGTCTCTAAGACAAACTCTAACCTTAACCAGCTCCTTAACAGCGCCTAAACTTAACCGTTCTAACCTTAACCAACTCCGAAACAATGCCTAACCTTAACCTTAACCTTAACCATGCCTAACCTTAACCGGCGAAAGAATACACGTTAAAAAAAAAATCATGTTAAAAAGAAAATTTGAAAGGATTCGAACTCGTCAACAACGGACCGGAGGACCGCAGGACCACTGCTCTGCCAGGTGAGCTGAAGCGCCGAATGAAAATTATGGCGGATTAGGGCGGTTACATAATTCCGCAAGCTCTGCCGCTCCGCTCTGCGGTTGCCGCGCCTGCCGCGGGGCGTGTGGCAGCCAATCAGGGAAAACGCGGAAGCAAAAGCAGCACTGCTCCGCTGTTATTAAGCAATAGGCCACCTGGTCAGGCACACTGGACCTACGACTTGAGCGCGCGGAAGCGCACCGAGGAAGGCACATTTACATTGGGACAGCTGTAAATGCCTAGTCTATATGCGAAGTCAGTCATTTTAGAATGATGATCAGTGTGTGACTGTACTCGAAAGAGCAGCGTGGAGCCCCAGCAGCATCAAGAGCTCTCTCTCCCTCTCTCTCTCCCCCCTCTCTCTCTCTCTCTCTCTCTCTCTCCCCCCCTCTCTCTCCCTCTCGCTATCTCTCTCTCCTCTCTCTCTATCTCCCCCCTCTTCCCCCCCCCCTCTCTATCTGTCTCTGTCGGGACAGACATCAACCAGATATAGACAGATAGACAAACAAACAAACAAACAAACAGACAGACAGCCAGACAGACAGGCAACCAGATATGACAGATAGACAAACAAACAGACAGACAGGGCGGGGTACTAACTATAGTAATATTGTTTATTTGCATTGGGAAAGATAGACACATTAGTTGGCTGAACAACATCTATTGAAAGATAGAGAGAAAACGAGAGAGAAAGAGAGAAAGAAAGAGCTGTACTGTATTGTATACCCATTCTGCAATCTGTTAATAAAATATACACTGATATAAGCCTACTGGTTGCTGTTCAATCATAATAATAATAATCATAACTAGACAATTCCGCGCGGGGGAAATTGTGAAAGTGTGGGTGACGCCTGTGCACCGCCGGCCAACGGGGGAGAGGGTCTCTCGCGAGTCTCTATGACAAACGGTTCAAAGGATACAAAAAGGGGGCACGGCCTAAGGATCGGGGGAGTGGTCAACATAGACCAATCAAAGAGGATATCCCTACTGAGTGCAATGACACAACCCGCAACACTATTACACTATTACACAATATTACACTATTACACACTATTACACACTATTACACACTATTACACTATTACACACTATTACACTATTACACACTATTACACACTATTACACTATTACACACTATTACACTATTACACTATTACACTATTACACACTATAACACTATTACACTATTACACTATTACACACTATTGCACAATTACACTATTACACTATTACACACTATTACACTATTACACACTATTACACTATTACACACTATAACACTATTACACTATTACACTATTACACACTATTGCACTATTACACTATTACACTATTACACACTATTACACTATTACACACTATTACACTATTACACACTATTACACTATTACACTATTACACACTATTACACTATTACACTATTACACTATTACACACTATTACACTATTACACTATTACACACTATTACACTATTACACTATTACACACTATTACACTATTACACTATTACACACTATTACACTATTACACACTATTACACTATTACACACTATTACACTATTACACTATTACACACTATTACACTATTACACTATTACACACTATTACACTATTACACACTATTACACTATTACACACTATTACACTATTACACACTATTACACTATTACACTATTACTATTACACACTATTACACTATTACACACTATTACACTATTACACTATTACACTATTACACACTATAACACTATTACACTATTACACACTATTGCACTATTACACTATTACACTATTACACACTATTACACTATTACACACTATTACACTATTACACACTATAACACTATTACACTATTACACTATTACACACTATTGCACTATTACACTATTACACTATTACACACTATTACACTATTACACACTATTACACTATTACACTATTACACACTATTACACACTATTACACTATTACACTATTACACACTATTACACTATTACACTATTACACACTATTACACTATTACACTATTACACACTATTACACTATTACACACTATTACACTATTACACTATTACACACTATTACACTATTACACCGAGTACAATGGCACAATCTGCAAGTCTCTACGACAAACGGTTCAAGAGATACACTGAGGGGGTGTGGCCTAAGGGGGCGTGGTCTAAGGATCGGGGGAGTGGTCAACATCGACCAATGAAAGGTGGTCAACATCGACCAATGGCACAAACCGCAAGTCTCTACGACAAACGGTTCAAGAGATACACTGAGGGGGTGTGGCCTAAGGGGTCGTGGTCTAAGGATCGGGGGAGTGGTCAACATCGACCAATGAAAGGTGGTCAACATCAACCAATGAAAAATGAAAGAGGATATCCCTACTGAGTACAATGACACAACCCGCAAGACACAACCCGCAAGACAGAGGGCGCTGTCCAGCAATTCAGTACTGCAACACAGTGATGGGCAATGATGGGTTAAGTGGATGATGTCATTGGCAGGTCAGCTGAGCCATGAGCCCTGAGCCTCACAGCTGTTAAGCCTGAACCAATCAGCCATGAGCACAATGACTTGCATATTCTGAATTTTCTTTACATGACTGCATTGTCACGTTGATTAAAAGAAAACTATAAGAGATGAAGCGTTGTGACTCGCACAAGAGCACTACAATGAGTAGGCGAAGGGTTATGTCCGATATTGTGGCATTCGTGCGATATTGTGGCACTCCTTCGGCGATCGGAACAGAAGGCTAAAAAATAGTGTGAAAAAAGTGATTTCTAGAGTGCATTTGCATGGCGGTCAATGGAGAGGAGAACCTTCAAACAAATGGTCGTCAGTTGAGATAGAAATGTCCAATTCCATTTATTTTTCTTTTGTGAGCGGACTGACAGCCGTGTCATCGTTTTGATGTGTTTGTTTTATTTCTACGTCCAAAATTGAGATCACACTCGCAATTTACCCAAGGTAGGGGAAAAAAGATTATTTCAGCTGCTACACTCTAAATTGCAATGCATTTCCTATGGGACCAACATTTTTCCGTTTAAAGTCGATTCGTAGCCAGACGGTGCGGTGAAACTTTACGAGTTCGAATAGCATATCGAGTTGGAGCAAGCCGGTCGTTTTGATACCTTTCACGTGTATGGGGCGCGAACGCTCTGGGAGGAGTTTGTTGGCAAAATCGGTGGAATAAAGAAGAAATAAAAAAAGAGTAACAATATCTATAGTGTGGGTGGCAACCTGGCTTCGCCAGGTCACCCACACTAATTAGCTGTCAGGAAACAAATAAAACGTTTGTCATTATAGGTGACAAGGTGGATTGACTTAATGACTGCTATATCCTGCTATTATTATTATTATTATTATTATTATTATTATTATTATTATTATTATTATTATGCAACATTGTAATAGTTATAGGTATAAACAAACATACAGACAGGGGGGGGTGGGCGTTTATTTGCAGATCACAGACACAGCTGGTTGAACAACATCTATATCTGTGGTAATAATGCAGATATTCAATTGTATTTCTGTGACAATGCGCGTGGCGCGCCGCCTCAAATAGGATCGAGGCGAAAAAATTGCTTGCCGCTCGCGAGCTGCTCGCGAGGCGCGCTCCCGCTCGCGGCCAGTGTGCCTACTATCGTCCGTTAACATGGGAGCGGAAGTGAAGAGGCAGCCGCCCGTCCGTCCGTCCGTGTTCATTCGTCAGCAGTGAGCTCGGGGCGTCAGGGTCAGAGTCTCTCTCTCCCTCCCTCCCTCCCTCCCTCCCTCCCTCCCTCCCTCCCTCCCTCCCTCCCTCCCTCCCTCCCTCCCTCCCTACCATCAGGGTCAGAGTCTCTCTCTGTGTCTGTGTCCAGGACGGCCCTCTTCCTCTTGGACCCCTGGCTGCTGTCCTCCCCCTCCTCCCCCTCCGGCCCATCCGAGCTGCTTCCTGGGTCAGCCGTGGAGGACGACTGCTGAGGGGAAGAGAAAAGGGACACGTTTGGCTACGTTCAGACTGTTAGGTTCAGACTGTTAGGTTCAGACTGTTACGTTCAGACGGTTACGTTCAGACGGTTACGTTCAGACGGTTACGTTCAGACGGTTACGTTCAGACTGTTACGTTCAGACGGTTACGTTCAGACGGTTACGTTCAGACGGTTACGTTCGGACTGTTACGTTCAGACTGTTACGTTCAGACGGTTACGTTCAGACGGTTACGTTCAGACGGTTACGTTCAGACTGTTACGTTCAGACGGTTACGTTCAGACGGTTACGTTCAGACGGTTACGTTCAGACTGTTACGTTCAGACGGTTACGTTCAGACGGTTACGTTCAGACTGTTACGTTCAGACTGTTACGTTCAGACGGTTACGTTCAGACTGTTACCTTCAGACTGTTACCTTCAGACTGTTACCTTCAGACTGTTACGTTCAGACTGTTACGTTCAGACTGTTACCTTCAGACTGTTACCTTCAGACTGTTACCTTCAGACTGTTACGTTAATACTGTTACGTTCAGACTGTTACGTTCAGACTGTTACGTTAATACTGTTACGTTCAGACTGTTACGTTCAGACTGTTACGTTCAGACTGTTACGTTAATACTGTTACGTTAATACTGTTACGTTCAGACTGTTACGTTCAGACTGTTACGTTAATACTGTTACGTTCAGACTGTTACGTTAATACTGTTACGTTCAGACTGTTACGTTCAGACTGTTACGTTCAGACTGTTACCTTCAGACTGTTACCTTCAGACTGTTACGTTAATACTGTTACGTTCAGACTGTTACGTTCAGACTGTTACGTTCAGACTGTTACGTTAATACTGTTACGTTCAGACTGTTACGTTCAGACGGTTACGTTCAGACGGCTACGTTCAGACGGTTACGTTCAGACGGCTACGTTCAGACGGTTACGTTCAGACTGTTACGTTCAGACTGTTACGTTCAGACTGTTACGTTAATACTGTTACGTTCAGACTGTTACGTTCAGACTGTTACGTTCAGACTGTTACCTTCAGACTGTTACGTTAATACTGTTACGTTCAGACTGTTACGTTCAGACTGTTACGTTCAGACTGTTACGTTAATACTGTTACGTTCAGACTGTTACGTTCAGACGGTTACGTTCAGACGGTTACGTTCAGACGGTTACGGTCATACTGTTACGTTCAGACTGTTACGTTCAGACTGTTACGTTCAGACGGTTACGTTCAGACTGTTACGTTCAGACTGTTACGTTCAGACGGTTACGTTCAGACTGTTACGTTCAGACTGTTACGTTCAGACTGTTACGTTCAGACTGTTAGGTTCAGACTGTTACCTTCAGACTGTTACGTTCAGACGGTTACGTTCAGACTGTTACGTTCAGACTGTTACGTTCAGACGGTTACGTTCAGACGGTTACGTTCAGACTGTTACGTTCAGACTGTTACGTTCAGACTGTTACCTTCAGACTGTTACCTTCAGACTGTTACGTTCAGACTGTTACGTTAATACTGTTACGTTCAGACTGTTACCTTCAGACTGTTACCTTCAGACTGTTACGTTCAGACTGTTACGTTAATACTGTTACGTTCAGACTGTTACGTTCAGACTGTTACGTTAATACTGTTACGTTCAGACTGTTACGTTCAGACTGTTACGTTCAGACTGTTACGTTAATACTGTTACGTTAATACTGTTACGTTCAGACTGTTACGTTCAGACTGTTACGTTAATACTGTTATGTTCAGACTGTTACGTTCAGACTGTTACGTTCAGACTGTTACGTTCAGACTGTTACGTTCAGACTGTTACGTTAATACTGTTACGTTCAGACTGTTACGTTCAGACTGTTACGTTCAGACTGTTACCTTCAGACTGTTACGTTAATACTGTTACGTTCAGACTGTTACGTTCAGACTGTTACGTTCAGACTGTTACGTTCAGACTGTTACGTTCAGACTGTTACGTTCAGACTGTTACCTTCAGACTGTTACCTTCAGACTGTTACCTTCAGACTGTTACGTTAATACTGTTACGTTCAGACTGTTACGTTAATACTGTTACGTTCAGACTGTTACGTTCAGACTGTTACGTTAATACTGTTACGTTAATACTGTTACGTTCAGACTGTTACGTTCAGACTGTTACGTTAATACTGTTACGTTCAGACTGTTACGTTCAGACTGTTACGTTCAGACTGTTACCTTCAGACTGTTACCTTCAGACTGTTACGTTAATACTGTTACGTTCAGACTGTTACCTTCAGACTGTTACGTTCAGACTGTTACGTTCAGACTGTTACGTTCAGACTGTTACGTTAATACTGTTACGTTCAGACTGTTACGTTCAGACTGTTACCTTCAGACTGTTACCTTCAGACTGTTACGTTCAGACTGTTACGTTAATACTGTTACGTTCAGACTGTTACGTTCAGACTGTTACCTTCAGACTGTTACCTTCAGACTGTTACGTTAATACTGTTACGTTCAGACTGTTACGTTCAGACTGTTACGTTCAGACTGTTACGTTAATACTGTTACGTTCAGACTGTTACGTTCAGACTGTTACGTTCAGACTGTTACGTTAATACTGTTACGTTAATACTGTTAAGTTCAGACTGTTACGTTCAGACTGTTACGTTAATACTGTTACGTTCAGACTGTTACGTTCAGACTGTTACGTTCAGACTGTTACGTTCAGACTGTTACGTTAATACTGTTACGTTCAGACTGTTACGTTCAGACTGTTACGTTCAGACTGTTACCTTCAGACTGTTACCTTCAGACTGTTACGTTAATACTGTTACGTTCAGACTGTTACGTTAATACTGTTACGTTCAGACTGTTACGTTAATACTGTTACGTTCAGACTGTTACGTTAATACTGTTACGTTCAGACTGTTACGTTCAGACTGTTACGTTAATACTGTTACGTTCAGACTGTTACCTTCAGACTGTTACGTTCAGACTGTTACGTTCAGACTGTTACGTTCAGACTGTTACGTTAATACTGTTACGTTCAGACTGTTACGTTCAGACTGTTACCTTCAGACTGTTACCTTCAGACTGTTACGTTCAGACTGTTACGTTAATACTGTTACGTTCAGACTGTTACGTTCAGACTGTTACCTTCAGACTGTTACCTTCAGACTGTTACGTTAATACTGTTACGTTCAGACTGTTACGTTCAGACTGTTACGTTCAGACTGTTACGTTAATACTGTTACGTTCAGACTGTTACGTTCAGACTGTTACGTTCAGACTGTTACGTTCAGACTGTTACGTTAATACTGTTACGTTAATACTGTTACGTTCAGACTGTTACGTTCAGACTGTTACGTTAATACTGTTACGTTCAGACTGTTACGTTCAGACTGTTACGTTCAGACTGTTACGTTCAGACTGTTACTTTAATACTGTTACGTTCAGACTGTTACGTTCAGACTGTTACGTTCAGACAGTTACCTTCAGACTGTTACCTTCAGACTGTTACGTTAATACTGTTACGTTCAGACTGTTACGTTAATACTGTTACGTTCAGACTGTTACGTTAATACTGTTACGTTCAGACTGTTACGTTCAGACTGTTACGTTAATACTGTTACGTTCAGACTGTTACGTTCAGACTGTTACGTTAATACTGTTACGTTAATACTGTTACGTTCAGACTGTTACGTTCAGACTGTTACGTTCAGACTGTTACGTTCAGACTGTTACGTTAATACTGTTACGTTCAGACTGTTACGTTCAGACTGTTACCTTCAGACTGTTACCTTCAGACTGTTACGTTAATACTGTTACGTTCAGACTGTTACGTTCAGACTGTTAGGTTCAGACTGTTACGTTCAGACTGTTACGTTCAGACTGTTACGTTCAGACTGTTACGTTCAGACTGGTTCAGACTGTTACGTTAATACTGTTACGTTAATACTGTTACGTTAATACTGTTACGTTCAGACTGTTACGTTAATACTGTTACGTTCAGACTGTTACGTTCAGACTATTACGTTAATACTGTTACGTTCAGACTGTTAGGTTCAGACTGTTACGTTCAGACTGTTACGTTCAGACTGTTACCTTCAGACTGTTACGTTCAGACTGTTAGGTTCAGACTGTTACGTTCAGACTGTTACATTCAGACTGTTACCGGCTACGTTCAAATCGACTTACAAACTGTGAACAACAAGTCAGCAGTAAGGGTAGAACTCTGGCAGCTAAGGGTCAGTGATATTGTTGGTCAAATAGTGTCGAACTTGAGTGTCACACTCTGAGTGCACAGTAGTATAGACAGAGATTAGCGTGATAGGTAGTAGTATAAGTATAGTAGCATACTATAGTAAGGTATATACTAGTACAGACAGTATGGCTGCAAATGCATCACGCTGACAAAGCAGGAACTACACAACGCATCAAATGATGTTCTGACCACTGACCTATATATATATATATATATATATATATATATATATATATATATATATATATATATATATATATATATATATATATATCTCTGACACACTGTCTCCTTCTGCCCTTCCTTGTGAGTTCACGGCCCTTTCGTTTGTCGGTTGTCAGTGACGCAAGACTCAACAAGAGCTGCTGGTGACACAGCGTGACTGCGTGAGCGCTTGAGAGAAAGGCCCCTGAAAACAACAGTGTTGGTTGAACCCGGGAACGGATCCGACGTCTCACCTTGCCGTTTGAAGACGAGGACTCTGCCTTCCTCTGCAGTCCAGCGTTCAGCGTCTCCAACAGCACCACTGTTATAGTCAACACATGAGATGATAGCTTTTATACTGTAGCTGTCATATAGCTGATGCTTTTACCCAAAGCGACGTACAGGCTGTGTACAACAAGTCAGCAGGAAGGGTACAACAAGTCAGCAGGAAGGGTACAACAAGTCAGCAGGAAGGGTACAACAAGTCAGCAGGAAGGGTACAACAAGTCAGCAGGAAGGGTACAACAAGTCAGCAGGAAGGGTACAACAAGTCAGCAGGAAGGGTACAACAAGTCAACAGGAAGGGTACAACAAGTCAGCAGGAAGGGTACAACAAGTCAGCAGGAAGGGTACAACAAGTCAGCAGGAAGGGTACAACAAGTCAGCAGGAAGGGTACAACAAGTCAGCAGGAAGGTACAACAAGTCAGCAGGAAGGGTACAACAAGTCAGCAGGAAGGGTACAACAAGTCAGCAGGAAGGGTACAACAAGTCAGCAGGAAGGGTACAACAAGTCAGCAGGAAGGGTACAACAAGTCAGCAGGGAGGGTACAACAAGTCAGCAGGAAGGGTACAACAAGTCAGCAGGAAGGGTACAACAAGTCAGCAGGAAGGGTACAACAAGTCAGCAGGAAGGGTACAACAAGTCAGCAGGGAGGGTACAACAAGTCAGCAGGAAGGGTACAACAAGTCAGCAGGAAGGGTACAACAAGTCAGCAGGAAGGGTACAACAAGTCAGCAGGAAGGGTACAACAAGTCAGCAGGGAGGGTACAACAAGTCAGCAGGAAGGGTACAACAAGTCAGCAGGAAGGGTACAACAAGTCAGCAGGAAGGGTACAACAAGTCAGCAGGAAGGGTACAACAAGTCAGCAGGGAGGGTACAACAAGTCAGCAGGAAGGGTACAACAAGTCAGCAGGAAGGGTACAACAAGTCAGCAGGAAGGGTACAACAAGTCAGCAGGAAGGGTACAACAAGTCAGCAGGAAGGGTACAACAAGTCAGCAGGAAGGGTACAACAAGTCAGCAGGAAGGGTACAACAAGTCAGCAGGAAGGGTACAACAAGTCAGCAGGGAGGGTACAACAAGTCAGCAGGAAGGGTACAACAAGTCAGCAGGAAGGGTACAACAAGTCAGCAGGAAGGGTACAACAAGTCAGCAGGAAGGTTACAACAAGTCAGCAGGGAGGGTACAACAAGTCAGCAGGGAGGGTACAACAAGTCAGCAGGAAGGTACAACAAGTCAGCAGGAAGGTACAACAAGTCAGCAGGAAGGGTACAACAAGTCAGCAGGAAGGTACAACAAGTCAACAGGGAGGGTACAACAAGTCAGCAGGGAGGGTACAACAAGTCAGCAGGGAGGGTACAACAAGTCAGCAGGAAGGTACAACAAGTCAGCAGGAAGGTACAACAAGTCAGCAGGAAGGTACAACAAGTCAGCAGGAAGGTACAACAAGTCAGCAGGAAGGGTACAACAAGTCAGCAGGAAGGTACAACAAGTCAGCAGGAAGGGTACAACAAGTCAGCAGGAAGGGTACAACAAGTCAGCAGGGAGGGTACAACAAGTCAGCAGGAAGGGTACAACAAGTCAGCAGGAAGGGTACAACAAGTCAGCAGGAAGGGTACAACAAGTCAGCAGGAAGGTTACAACAAGTCAGCAGGGAGGGTACAACAAGTCAGCAGGGAGGGTACAACAAGTCAGCAGGAAGGTACAACAAGTCAGCAGGAAGGTACAACAAGTCAGCAGGAAGGGTACAACAAGTCAGCAGGAAGGTACAACAAGTCAACAGGGAGGGTACAACAAGTCAGCAGGGAGGGTACAACAAGTCAGCAGGGAGGGTACAACAAGTCAGCAGGAAGGTACAACAAGTCAGCAGGAAGGTACAACAAGTCAGCAGGAAGGTACAACAAGTCAGCAGGAAGGGTACAACAAGTCAGCAGGAAGGTACAACAAGTCAGCAGGAAGGTACAACAAGTCAGCAGGAAGGGTACAACAAGTCAGCAGGGAGGTACAACAAGTCAGCAGGAAGGGTACAACAAGTCAGCAGGAAGGGTACAACAAGTCAGCAGGGAGGGTACAACAAGTCAGCAGGAAGGGTACAACAAGTCAGCAGGGAGGGTACAACAAGTCAGCAGGGAGGGTACAACAAGTCAGCAGGAAGGGTACAACAAGTCAGCAGGAAGGGTACAACAAGTCAGCAGGGAGGGTACAACAAGTCAGCAGGGAGGGTACAACAAGTCAGCAGGGAGGGTACAACAAGTCAGCAGGAAGGGTACAACAAGTCAGCAGGAAGGGTACAACAAGTCAGCAGGGAGGGTACAACAAGTCAGCAGGGAGGGTACAACAAGTCAGCAGGGAGGGTACAACAAGTCAGCAGGGAGGGTACAACAAGTCAGCAGGAAGGGTACAACAAGTCAGCAGGGAGGGTACAACAAGTCAGCAGGGAGGGTACAACAAGTCAGCAGGAAGGGTACAACAAGTCAGCAGGGAGGGTACAACAAGGGAGGGTACAACAAGTCAGCAGGAAGGGTACAACAAGTCAGCAGGGAGGGTACAACAAGTCAGCAGGAAGGGTACAACAAGTCAGCAGGAAGGTACAACAAGTCAGCAGGAAGGTACAACAAGTCAGCAGGAAAGGTACAACTCTGGCAGCTAAGGGTCAGTAGGATTGTTCGTCAAACAGTGTTGAATCTGGGTGCTACAGTCTTGGGTGCATAGTAGTATAGACATATTAGCATAGTAGGTACTGGTAGTTGTAGTTTTTTAGTTGTTGTTTTATTGTGGATCCCCATTAGTCTACACCAAAATATAAAACCACAAACATTGAAGTACTCACAAGAAAACATCACAACAACAACAAACAAAAAGTAATATAGGCACCAAGGTAGATTCCTTAGCAGCAGTCTAGCAGAGTGCATGGGTGCATTTCAGATATTGTTTGAAGAAGTGTGTTTTAACACACACACACACACACACACACACACACACACACACACACACACACACGCACATGCACACGCTCGCGCACGCACACACACACACGTACACACAGCACACACACACACACACGCACACACAGCACACAGTGAACTCATACACTATGCATACCGGTACATATACTACACACACCCCTCACATACACACTACACTACACACACTGCCCTCACATACACACTACACTACTACACACCCCTCACATACACACTACACTACTACACAGCCCTCACATACACACTACACTACACACACTGCCCTCACATACACGCTACACTACTACACAGCCCTCACACACACACTACACTACACACACTGCCCTCACATACACACTACACTACTACACAGCCCTCACATACACACTACACTACACACACACCCCTCACATACACACTACACTACTACACAGCCCTCACATACACACTACACTACTACACAGCCCTCACACACACACTACACTACTACACAGCCCTAACACACACACTACACTACTACACTACACACCCCTCACACACACACTACATACACTACACAGCGCCCTCACCTGGCCGTAGTGAGATGGTGAGGACGGGGACCTTCCTTCCATTAGAGGTCACGTCTGTCTTTACCGCAGTCTCCTCCTTCTCTGCCTGCTCCTCTCCTTGCTGCAGGAGGGGGTCATGATGACATCACAGGGGGGGGGGGGGGGGGGGTCATGATGACATCACAGAGGGGGGGGGGGGTCATGATGGTAAATGGCTGCTTTTTCTTTATTTTTTTTTAATCTTTTTCCCCCTCCATTTTCCTCCGATTTTCTCCCATCCCAATGTTAGTCGTTATGCCAATTCCCAATCCCCTTCCTGGTCGCTGCGCACTTACCCCCCACAGTCGGTCTGGGAGAGTGGAGGCTACCACGTGCTTCCTCCGACACACGTCTAGCCAATCAACCGCTTCTTTTCACCTGGCAGCGCGGACTCTCACTGAGAGGGTGTAACGTGTGGAAGGATCACACTACCCCCCTTAGATCCTATCCGCGCTGAGCAGGCGCCCCGACCGAACTGTAGGAGTCGCTGTTTACAACGACCCGGACCCACCCCGCCAGCTTTCCCACCCTCTAATACAGCCAATTGTATTAGTGTGAACGGCCAGCCAAGCTGGTGACAACCCCGGGAGCTGTGAGCTGGATTCGAACAGGCGAATCCCGAATCCAGCGTCTCCGGGGTTGGTGACGAACGCAATCTCCGCTACGCCACCTGACCGCCCAGTAAATGGCTGCTTTTAAATTTTCTTTTTACAATATAGTTCCTCATATTTCACCAACTCACTCACACATTCACACACCGACGGCGGAGGCGACCATGCAAGGTGCCAACCTGCTAGGGGTTAAGTGTCTTGCTCAAGGACACGCTGCCCGGTTGTTGTGTTGTGTGTCTGCTGTGGGTGTTTTTGTATGCATGTGTGTGTGTGTGTGTGTGTGTGTGTGTGTGTGTGTGTGTCAGTTGATGTGTGTGTGTGTGTGTGTGTGTGTGTGTGTGTGTGTCAGTTGATGTGTGTGTGTGTGTGTGTGTGTGTGTGTGTGTGTGTGTGTCAGTTGATGTGTGTGTGTGTGTGTGTGTGTGTGTGTCAGTTGATGTGTGTGTGTGTGTGTGTGTGTGTGTGTGTGTGTGTGTGTGTGTGTGTGTGTGTCAGTTGATGTGTGTGTGTGTGTGTGTGCGTGTGTGTGTCTACTGAAGGAAAGGGGGCGAAACAACTATCAGCCAAACAATTACAATGCCTGCGTTGGTTCTGAATTAAAGAGCATTATTGTCAGAAGAGTCCAGTGACGTGACACGAAGCTCTCTACCTTGTGGTTCTGGCTCTGCTCAGCGGACCCCCGCCCCGGCTGCTCAGCGGACCCCCGCCCCGGCTGCTCAGCGGACCCCCGCCCCCCCGGCTGCTGCTGGACGGACGATGAGGGTGAGGAGGAGGAGGGGGGGGCAGGGGGCGAGCACGAAGAGGACGACGAAGACGAGCGGGGGGCGGGCGCGTGGGCCGAAGGGTCCACCCTCTCCATCCCGGCGCCCCCCCCCTCCCCCCCCTCCCCCTCCCTCGGCCCCTCCCGCACCACCAGCCGCAGCTTGGGCTCCGACAGCCGACAGCCGCGGTCCGACAGGTCCAGGGGCGCGTCGCTCTGACCCTCCCTGACCGCCCTCTCGGGCTGCTGCGCCGCCGCGCTCTTCCACTGGGGCGGCGCCATCTCCCTCTTCTCCACCGCCGCCGCCGGGGGGGTCTTGTTGGCGGGGGGGACGCTCTCCACCGCCGGCTGCGCCGCCTCCAGGATACTCCGCACCCTGAACACCAGCGCCTGCTCCTTGGAGAGGGCCTGCTGCGGGGGGCTGTGCTTGTGCCACGCCACGTGCCCCACCACCGGCCTCCTCCCCTGGGCGGCGCCCGGAGCGCCGTGGTGGTTGATGATGTGCTGGCTGGTGGGGATGAGGTTGGGGAAGCGCAGGGGGCCGAGCTTGGGGGGGCCGCCGGGTTGCTGCTGCTGCTGCTGGACCACCACCAGGCTCTCGCCCCCCCCCGCCGCCTGCAGCGTGACCCACTCAGAGGCCTCGGGGAGGGGCCAGGGCAGGGAGACGTGGGCGCTCTTCATGGGGTGGGGGCGGCAGGGCACGGGGGCGTGGAGCACGTGCCTGCTCATGGGCTTCAGCTCCCCCCCCCCGGGGGCGGAGGAGGAGGAGGAGGAGGAGCAGGGGAGGAGAGCGCTCTTCAGCAGGAGGACGTGGGGAGGGATGGAGGGAGGGAGCTGGGAGCGCTGGTCCGGTCCCTCGACACTACGTGTTCTGAGGAGACGGGAGGAGGTGAGGGAGGGAGGGAGGGAGGGAGGGAGGGAGGGAGGGAGGGAGGGAGGGAGGGAGGGAGGGAGGGAGGGAGGGGGGGAGGGAGGGGGGGAGAGGGAGAGAGAGAGAGTGAGAGATAGAGAGAGAGAGATTGAGTGAGAAAGAGAGAGAGCGAGAGAGACACGGAGAGAGAGACAGAGTGAGAGAGAGAGAGAGAGAGAGAGAGAGAGAGAGAGAGACACGGAGAGAGAGACAGAGTGAGAGAGAGAGAGAGAGAGAGATAGAGAGATAGAATGAGAGTTAGGGGCAGAGCTCCCTATAGTCGACGTAGCCAAAAACTGTGCCCAGAAAGAAAAAATATATATATTTACACTTTGCATTTCTTCTCAGCTCTTGTTTTTGTTTGTAATAAATATAATAAATAAAGGTGCAGTACTTTACTGTAGAACTGTTAATTTTTTTTGATATTTTTTATTTGGGTGGGGGGGGGGGGGGGGGTGAAGATTGCTGCAGCGCACCAAATGTAATCTATCTATATAATCATAGATATCTATATAGAACACTAGATAGCTTACCCGCGCTGCCGGCCAATGTAGAGCGACGTCGTCATAGGGCGGCCATCTTGCTCGAGGCAGCTCAGCTACTGATAACATTCATGTCTACTTTTTTACTTAAAGGGGAACTCCAACATTTTGGGAAATTAGCTTATTTAACATCTTCCCTGGAGTTAGACAAGAAGATACATACCTTTTTTGTCTCTGTGCGTGCATTTTAGCTTTGGGAATAGACGCTCCGTTAGCATAGCTTAGCTTCATCACTGGAAGTGAGGCAGGACAGTAGCCTTACAGTGCCTTACAGTGTATTGCAAGGTCTGACATTGACCAAACTTGATATGCATGACCTTGGTGGGCTCTAGGTCAACTCCTGAAAAGGGGGTCAATGTCAGACTTTGCAATCAAAAGTTAGGGGGCTAATAACCCTTGCCATAATTTCAGTGCGCCCCCTAACTTCCAGTGATGAAGCTAAGCTATGCTAACGGAGCGTCTATTCCCAAAGCTAAAATGCACGCACAGAGACAAAAAAGGTATGTATCTTCTTGTCTAACTCCAGGGAAGATGTTAAATAAGCTAATTTCCCAAAATGTTGGAGTTCCCCTTTAAAGGCATTTTTTTTTAATTTTTTTAATAATGCTAATAATAAATGCTTGTAATAAACCAACCCGTTTGTAAATCCGTCAATATTTCAGCGAGTTATGAGTATTTTTGTCTGTGCAGATCACTCACCCTCACTCAAGGCTGACTCGAGCAAGATGGCGGCGGTTCAGTGACGCTGGTGACTCCGCCTTAAGCTATCTAGTGTTCTATATAGATATCTATGGTTATAATAATATACACATTCTGTCACTGTGATGTGTTCATCACGGCCTCCCTCACCTCCTCTCTGCAGCGCCCCCTGCAGCTCCGGTGCTGTCTGTCTTCCACGAGAGAGGCTTGAAGGACTCCTGTGAGACAGAGAGCAGATGTTTAAATCATGCAAAACCTATTTCTTATCTTTGTGTAAAAGGTTGATCCAAAAAAATCATTCGAATTATTTGGTGATATATATATATATATATATTTTTTTTAAATGTAAGAAACACTTACAAAGTGGCCTCGGTTCCAGCCCGGCCTCAACTGTCTGCGCTCAGAGAGTTCTGTTCAGGCAAACCAGAAATCAATCAGACTCAGTATTACTTCACTACACATGAGAACAAGTCCAGGCATGAACCTGTGCCTTAACTGGATTATCTTCTATAAGTGTAACTGATTCAATGTTATGTGAAAAACAAACAAACAAGAAACGAATAATACTGTCTTCCTCTGTGTTTTTTCTTCATACCTTCTGTTTGTTGGTCTGGCTCACTTTTCACTGCAACAGCGCCATCTGTTGACTGGCTGGGTGCTCTGCCGGTTGCCGTGATGATGAGGGCCACAGGGCCATTCGAGGGTGAAAGGTTAGGAGATCGTGTTGTCTTGACCTCAGGGGTCGTGCTGTTGGAGGAGTGTTCACTGTGACCTCTGCAACGAAACGTAATTTTTATTATTTTCTGGTTTTTATTATTGTTATCCATTTAATGATCGGCCCATATCACCCCACTTCTTAGGGACCTGCACTGGCTCCCCATCGCTGCACGAGTCCGCTTCAAGGCCCTCGACCTGGCATACCATGCGGCAAAGGGAACCGCTCCCGCCTTCCTCCAGTCAATGGTCTCTAACTACACACCCTCAAGACCCCTACGCTCTGCATCTTCTAACTACACACCCTCAAGACCCCTACGCTCTGCATCTTCTAACTACACACCCTCAAGACCCCTACGCTCTGCATCTTCTAACTACACACCCTCAAGACCCCTACGCTCTGCATCTTCTAACTACACACCCTCAAGACCCCTACGCTCTGCATCTTCTGGCCGCCTCAGACCTACTCCTATCCAAGCTCCGGGAGGGTCATCAAAGAGAAGCCGCCTATTCTCAGTCCTTGCCCCACAATGGTGGAACGAACTGCCCACCCCAGTTAGAACAGCCGAAACCCGTCCAATCTTTCGCCGTCGACTAAAGACGCACTTCTTCAACCATTATCTGAAATTAATTTTTTTTTAAACTCTAACCCTAACTAACATTACTGTCATGCACTTGTCCTAATAAACTAACCTACACTGTAGCACTCAACACTTTGATGAACATTGTTACTCAGCTGATAGAGTTGTGCCCTTCTTGCTGTCTTGTCGTACAGAACTTGTAAGTCGCTTTGGATAAAAGCGTCAGCAGCTAAATGACTAAATGTAAATGACTAAATGTGAAACACTCACTCCATCAGCACTCCTCTCAGATGATGCACTTCCTCTCTCAGTCTCTTGTTGTCCTTTCTCAGGTTGTTCATCTCTCCAGCTGCAACACAGGTCACAGGTCACAGGTCACTCACAGGTCAGACCGGGGTCACAGACAGTGATGCCCTTTAGAGCTGCTGGCCTACAGTGGTGTTGTTCGTTCATGGAGGAGGGAGGAGGCGGGGGGGGGGGTGATAGTGTGATGAGAGGAAGAGAGAAAATGGAGGAAGAGGAAGAGAGGAGTGGAGAGAAGATGCATGTAGTTGATGCACGATAGTTGGATGGACAGACGGATGATAGAGTGATAGTTGGATGGACAGACGGATGATAGAATGATAGTTGGATGAACAGACGGATGATAGAATGATAGTTGGATGAACAGACGGAAAATAGAATGATAGTTGGATGAACAGACGAATGATAGAATGATAGTTGGATGGACAGACGGATGATAGAATGATAGTTGGATGGACAGACGGATGATAGAATGATAGTTGGATGGACAGACGGATGATAGAATGATAGTTGGATGGACAGACAGATGATAGAATGATGGTTGGATGGACAGAAGGATGATAGAATGATAGTTGGATGAACAGACGGATGATAGAATGATAGTTGAATAGACAGACAGATGATAGAATGGTGGTTGGGTGGATGGATGAACAGAGTGGTGGTAGAGGGGTGGTTGGGTGGATGGGTGAACAGAGGGGTGGTAGAGGGGTGGTTGGGTGGATGGGTGAACAGAGTGGTGGTAGAGGGGTGGTTGGGTGGATGGGTGGACAGAGTGGTGGTAGAGGGGTGGTTGGGTGGATGGGTGGACAGAGTGGTGGTAGAGGGGTGGTTGGGTGGATGGGTGGACAGAGTGGTGGTAGAGGGGTGGTTGGGTGGACAGAGGGGTGGTTGGGTGGTTGGGTGGACAGAGGGGTGGTAGAGGGGTGGATGGTTCTTACCCAGTATGGAGATGTGTTGGAGACTCTGTATCTGGGAGGCTTCATATTCCTGCTGTCTCCTCTTGGCCACGTCCTGAGTGACAGTACACCTGTCACATAGCCCCGCCCTCAGCCTGTAGGCCACAACATAGGTCAGTACACCTGTCACATAGCCCCGCCCTCAGCCTGTAGGCCACAACATAGGTCAGTACACCTGTCACATAGCCCCGCCCTCAGCCTGTAGGCCACAACATAGGTCAGTACACCTGTCACATAGCCCCGCCCTCAGCCTGTAGGCCACAACATAGGTCAGTACACCTGTCACATAGCCCCGCCCTCAGCCTGTAGGCCACAACATAGGTCAGTACACCTGTCACATAGCCCCGCCCTCAGCCTGTAGGCCACAACATAGGTCAGTACACCTGTCACATAGCCCCGCCCTCAGCCTGTAGGCCACAACATATAGGTCAGTACACCTGTCACATAGCCCCGCCCTCAGCCTGTAGGCCACAACATAGGTCAGTACACCTGTCACATAGCCCCGCCCTCAGCCTGTAGGCCACAACATAGGTCAGTGCACACTCTCACAACACGAGGGTCCTGCAAATCTCCAAAAAGTCTACTATTCAAGAAATGAGAAAACCCGACGGCCATGTATTATTATTATTATTATTATTATTATTATTATTATTATTATTATTATTATTATTATTATTATTATTATTATTATTATTATTATTATTATTATTATTATTATTATTATTATTATTATTATTATTATTATTATTATTATTATTATTATTATTATTATTATTATTATTATTATTATTATTATTATTATTATTATTATTATTATTATTATTATTATTATTATTATTATTATTATTATTATTATTATTATTATTATTATTATTATTATTATTATTATTATTATTATTATTATTATTATTATTATTATTATTATTATTATTATTATTATTATTATTATTATTATTATTATTATTATTATTATTATTATTATTATTATTATTATTATTATTATTATTATTATTATTATTATTATTATTATTATTATTATTATTATTATTATTATTATTATTATTATTATTATTATTATTATTATTATTATTATTATTATTATTATTATTATTATTATTATTATTATTATTATTATTATTATTATTATTATTATTATTATTATTATTATTATTATTATTATTATTATTATTATTATTATTATTATTATTATTATTATTATTATTATTAATAATATCTGGCTTGGGAACATGACGCATCTTTACTAAGGATGCACCAATATCCATATAGACCTTTTCTGAAGAATTCCGTCGCTAAGTTGGGCTAAAGTTTACTTCCTGTCAGCTGTCAGGGAATAGTTTCCTTATCAGCTATTGTGTTAGCATTGCAATCACTGCAACAGGAAATAAACTCCATTTAGAGTGTTTATGTTGTCAAGTTAGAAAATGGTCTATTGGTATGGGATACTGGACCAATACCAGGCTGAAACAGAGCATGGGACAGGAAGATTTCCCCAATAATAATGCTTCAAAGCCTCGGTTGTTGCCATGGTAATCAATGCCAAGTATTAGCATCTTTGTACAATACATACATACATACATACATACATACATACATACATACATACATACATACATACATACATACATACATACATACATACATACTACATACATACATACATACATACATACATACATACATACATACATACATACATACATACATACATACATACATACATACATACATACATACATACATACATACATACATACATACAACATACATACATACCAACATACATACATACATTTGTTCTCCCTAGCTTTAAAAAAAAAGTAGTCTGCTGCTGTAATTTTGTTTGTAGTTCTGTGTACTTTGTATTGTGTTTATGTGTTTTTTTACTATATTTTTTACTAGGTTTTTACCGTGAAGCACTTTGGTCAACCATTTTTATTTTTATTTTTTATCTTTTTCCCCCCTCCTTCTTTTTCCGATTTTTCTCCCATCCCACTGTTAGTCGTTATGCCAATTCCCAACCCCCTTCCTGGTTGTTGCGCACTTTCCCCTACTGTTGGTCCGAGAGGCCGGAGACTGTCACATGCTTTCCTCCGACGCATGTGCAGCCAGCCGGCAGCCAGCCTGGCCGCGCAGATTCTCACTGGGAGAGTGTAACGTGTGGGAGGCCGCACTACCTCTCACCAGATCCTACCTTCGCTGAGCAGGTGCCCCGACCGAACTGTAGGGGTCGCTGTCCACAACGCCCAGGACCCACCCACGGCTCCCCTCCCCCTAACTCAGCCAAACGAGTTAGTATAGCGATCAGCCCGAGCCAAGGCAATGCTGACTCTCCGGGAGTCGAGAACCATGTTGTTTTTAAATGTGCTATACAAATAAAGTTGGATTGGATACATGCATACTTACAGTACATACGGAATGATATACATTGTGAACATTCAGGGAGAAACGGTGATTCAAGTTGCATAATTGTTTCCTCATTGTTACTCTGAGTGAACCTGTAAATAGATACTTCTAGCTACTGTAGAGCCAGAATAGAGCTTCTTACTGTAAACGCTTAGAGCGTCACATGCTGCATATTGCTCTGTTGCACTTTAGTTAAGAGATACGTAGACAGACAGACAGACAGACAGACAGAAAGACAGACAGACAGACAGACAGACAGACAGACAGACAGACAGGCAGACAGACAGACAGACAGACAGACAGACAGACAGACAGACAGACAGACAGACAGACAGACAGACAGATAGATAGATAGATAGATAGATAGATAGATAGATAGATAGATAGATAGATAGATAGATAGATAGATAGATAGATAGATAGATAGATAGATAGATAGATAGATAGATAGATAGATAGATAGATAGATAGATAGATAGATAGATAGATAGATAGATAGATAGATAGATAGATAGATAGATAGATAGATAGATAGATAAAGTACCTGTTTTCCAGTGACTGGATGTTCTCTGTCAGTAGACGCTGATGTTCTCTCATTTGTTGATTTCTGGTGAACAGTTCCTCCATCCGCTTTGAATCACTAATCGCACACACACACACACACACACACACACACACACACACACACACACACACACACACACACACACACACACACACACACACACACACACACACACACACACACACACACACACACACACACACACACACACACACACACACACACACACACACACACACACACACCCAGGAGTAACTCCATCACCATTATGCTTCCATTACGGTCTTAATGCTGTCAGATAACATGCACAGCATCACTGGTGATAATGAGTTACCGCTAATCGCTAGAATGATTCTAAACCAACATGTACAGTAGTTTTCAAAGACAACAGAAGATTGGGGTGACAGTGGCTCAGGTGGTAGAGCAGTCGTCTGGTAATCCAGAAGTTCCCAGTTCGATTCCCGCTCCTCCCGGGCAGCTTGTCAAGTGTCCTTGAGCAAGACACTTAACCACTAATTGCTCCCGATGGGCAGGTTGGCACCTTGCCTCTGCGATCGGTGTGTGAGTGAATGGGTAGAATAAAATGTGAGGAACAATTTGTAAAGCGCTTTGGATAAAGGCTGCTATACAAATGCACCATTTGCCATTTACTCAGTAGATGATTCTAAATGGAAATTCACTATTGTTTAAAAGTGTGACTGTTAGCACTGGAATGAGGAGGAAGATCGTGTTTGAATCCATTGGCAAAATCTGTCTTGGCAAGAGGGACACATACTCAACATATAAAAGAATATACTTTATACGTAAAAAAAAAGAAAAAAAAAGAAGAAAACTGTGCTTGGTGTGTTTCCTCTATCGCGCCAACATTGCATTCATTTATTTAAAATGTTTTGGACTTCATGGTGTTTTTGTTTTGTTCTTGATTTATTGTGATGTTTCTTCTTGACTTGTTTAAAGAAGACGTGTCCGGCCCATGGGGAGATTAACGTGTGTTGTCGGGCCTTACAAATAAATTTGATTTGATTTGATTTGATTTATGTGCCTCTCACGCGTGGCCATTGACCATATTCACACGGCGGCCATTTTGCTCTTATGTCACACTCAGGTTGGGTTCCTTTTCCACCCCGTTCCAGGAAAGGGTTAGGGTTATAGGGTTCCCAATGTGAGCATGACGTTAGAACAAAATGGCCACCGTTTGACTACAGGCCGTTCTGGCTCTCCTTCCAGTCTGCTTCAGAGGTCAGACGGCC
>NC_140181.1:12046573-12091573 GCF_963971535.1 Notolepis coatsorum | reverse complement strand
TTTTTTTCACTCAAACCTGTGGTAAACCTCATATTTTTATATTAAGAGGTAATTATATAGTTTACACTGTTTATTTTTCATCTGACCCCTTCCGGCGGGAATCAGTGAAATTTTCTCCATGGCTGTGCTAGTGTTAAACGGACTGTCCGTGTTAACTGTCCAAATACAGATGATATTGATCTGATATCTGATTGGTAATTCCATTCCATTCCAGTAGAAGATGTTAGCGTTCGTCAGCAATGCTAGTGGAAGTCGTTGGGGTCCGTTAGCATGTGTCTGGAAAAAGAAGTAGTCCTTCTGTCGCCTGTTTTTTCTAATGATCTTATTGAACGGTGGGAAATGTTGCTTGCGTTATGAGACATGCTAATAGCCAATTGACTCATATTAGCATTTCTAACAAATGAGACATGCTAATGGTCGCATTGACATCCCATTAGTATTGCCAACAAATGAGACATGCTAATTGCACCCATTGACAAACCATTAGCACTGCTAACAAATGCAAGCAATTTCGACTTCCAGTATCTCAAAAACCCAAAACACACCGTGCCTGTGCTTTTTGGATCGATCGAAACGACCGAAACAATGAAAACAAACTTGTGAGAGTGACCTGACTCATTGTTTCTCCGTAAAAGAATGTGAATCCCTACCCTCCTTCAAAACCGCTCTCAAAGAGCACCTACGGGTGGCTGCAATTATAAACTGCCCCCCGGTAAATCTCCAACCCCACCCCCCCACCCACCCACCCAACCCCCTCCAATGTACAGTTTCTTCCCCTTCGAATGTATATATATATATTTTTTTTACGATCTCTTTCGCTTAAACAGTACTGTATATCTTGTATGTCATAAATGTCTTGATTGATTGAAAACGGGGGACCCTGATGTAAACAAGACGAAAGTCTTTCTCTGGTCTGCATCCCCTTAACACTTTGAATGCCGACGACGTGTATTGTCGTCTTATCAGACCCCCCGTTGAGTGCCGACGACGTGTATTGTCATTTGATTTTTTTATTAGCGATCTGAATTCATATTTCATCAACCGAGTCTCCCGTTGGTACAGCAGACCCTCTAGGAGCTCAGATGGGGAAAAAACGCCCCCTATCGTCTATCCCTGTGTAACTGCAGGTCAGTCGATTATACTGGGAGATCCCTGTGGGATCTGTAGAGGTGGAGCCAACTGGCTCCATTGTGCTGGCGAGCCGTCTGATGATGAGGGATCTGATCGCGAGTTGGAAAGCAGCCTGGAATATATATTTACAGCAGCCAATAATCAATCAATAAACACGATCGATATTTGGAATGACGATCAGGAATTGGAATAATCTTTTTGGAGAACATCTGATCTAAGGTAAGGAGTCTATGTTACCAGTTTTAGGATAATCAGACCTGTATTCACTGAGATATCAGCATGTGCCGTGTGTGTGTATGTGTGTGTGTGTGTGATCTTGAGGAAATGGATAATAGATTTTTCAGCCCGCCTCTATAGCGTGCATAAGTACACATATACTATCGATAATCTAGCGTTTATTTGAAAACGATTCATAAATAGGCCGACAAATGACAGCGTGTCTAGTGTATTCGAGAATATTCCAATAAATGCCGTTTACGGGGGAATCTTTCAATTTTCCAAAAATTTTCGAGAGAACGATAGCTTTTCGAAATGCTATAAAAAGGATATGAACCGATTAAAAAACAATCCGTTTCGACAATGTTGACTGCAAACAAGTCTGACTGCAAACAAGTCATTGATAAGCGACGGGCAGATTAGACACATAGCCATAATTTAAAACATAGATTATGCGTTTTTAACGCTAACATTGAAGTGGATGATGGCATTCAACGGGGTAAAAAGGTAAACAAGGCCGGCACTGATAGTGTTAACAGTTGTGTGTATTGAGCCGTACTGTATTATTGTACCCATTCTGCAATCTGTTAATAAAGTTTTCAATCAATCAATCTACCGCTGCTGTAGCTTAGCGGGGACCTAGCTGGCTTCATTAAAACGTCTCTCGCGTCAACAAACACTGTAGCATCCCCAACCGGGAGCGGCGTCGCACAATGTGGGAAAGAAGCCACAGTCACGCTGGCAGGTCACTGTCACGACATGTCTGGATCCGTACAGGGACGGCTTAGGGGACTGTGGAGCTGTCATTCCAACCTCCTGTTAACTAGAGAACCACGCTAATCACTCTCGGAGGCCACGAGGTCAACGTGGTAACACGGCAGAAACACGTTTTCCTGTTTTCATCTTCGTGCTACTGTGTTTTCGTTGACCTCCTCCGAATGGGAATGTCTTTTTCTCTCTTATTTTCGTACAGTGGGAACAAAGAAAAATACACAATTGAATTAGTGTCGTTCTGTCGACACAAACTGTGGGTCGAGTGCTCTCTGTAACTGGAAAGTTGAGCTCAGTAGAGGGCAAATCTCCAGCAGGCAGCAGCCACACATGTCTTCTATCTCTCTCTCTCTGTAACTAGCCTGACAAAGACGTTTCATCCAAATCGGCCGTGTAGTTTGCTAGATTTGCTGCGTACAGTCAGACAGCCAGATGCGCGCACACACGCACGCAGGCACGCACGCACACGCACGCACACGCACGCAGGCACGCACACACACACACACACACACACACACACACACACACACACACACACACACACACACACACACACACACGGACACACACACACACACACACACACACCACACACACACACACACACACACTCTCTGCAGACTGCTGTCTCTCTCTGCAGACTTCTGTCTCTCTCTCACTCCCTCTGCAGACTGCTGGCTCTCTCTTTCTCTCTCTCTCTGCAGACTGCTGTCTCTCTCTCTCTCTCTCTCTCTCTCTCTCTCTGCAGACTTCTGTCTCTCTCTCTCTGCAGACTGCTGTCTCTCTCTCTCTCCCTCCCTCCCTCTCTCTCTCTCTCTCTCTCTCTCTCTCTCTCTCTCTCTCTCTCTCTCTCTCTCTCTCTCTCTCTCTCTCTCTCTCTCTCTCTCTCTGCAGACTTTTGTCTCAGAGAGAGAGAGAGGATGGTTGAGATAATTCACTGCAAGAACATTAGAGCAACCGGTGGAATGAATCAGTCAATTCCAAAACTGTCAAACCTAATAAAAAAAACAAGGTCTATTACGCTTTTATGTCATTATAAATAAATAGTGTTTTATCTAATGGAAAATTACGAGTCAATTCAACATATTAGGTTATTTCATGTTGCGGGTTGTTCAACTATTGCAAAGATGAATGAAATGCTTTCAGTGGCCTTTTTCGCCCCCATGGTACAAACAATAGACATTATAGGTCAATTCTATTCTATTCGCTGGCGAGTCTCTTTCAAACACCCAGCAGGTCAGGATGTATGTGAACACAGCGTCGGCAGATGCTCGGCTATATACAGCATTAACAGACATAATATTGTGTTTATTTTACAGTTGACACCTAATACAAAAAAGGTTTGTATTGAAGGAGATGAAGGCCTACTACATGTCCCAATAACGTCTAACACCAAAAGGCCGTTCAGTGGCACAGGTTGGCGCTTCAACACCCAGTCAGTGGGTTGGCCTCAAACCATCCTGTGACACACATGTGAAACCGGCGACATCTCTGAACGGCCGTCAATCCCACAGAGTCACGGCCCTGTCTGCTCGACCCTGCTGCCGCATGCTAATGCCCCCTCGTACCCAGCCACGCATAACAGTACATTACATTCCCTGCCAACTACATGACCTCCCCCGCAGGCAGCCGGCAGCCAGCAACTCCATTAGTTCCTCAGTGATACTCACCTCTCTCCCGGCAGAGGAGTTCCTTCAGTTATAGAGAGCTGCTCATTCAGTTATCCTCCTCAAGACCACACCAGAGATGGACTGAGTGAATAGAGAGAGAAGAGAGAGAGAGAGAGAGAGGCATGGGATAACGCCCCACACCCACCCACCCTCCCTCCCTCCCTCCCTTCTCTCATCTCTCCACCCCAGAAAACCGGTCGGAGCGGTCTTCCCCCTGAAGAACACAAACATAGAGGCCTGGGCAAGTTCCACCTTGATATTCCAGTTCTGCAGAAATCCCAAATAACTGGCTCGACCAGTTCCCGTGCGCCTGGAGGGAGAGAGAGGGAGGGAGGGAGGGGGAGGGAGGGAGGGAGAGGGAGAGAGAAGCTACTGTATAAAGAAACTCAAACATGACATGCAAAACCACACCGATGCACGTTTCACACCGATTCAGATGTGGGAGATAATACAGAACTAAAGCCGTCAGTGATATTAGTGAATAAAGTGATTATTGAAATTGGCACAGACTCTTAAGAGTATCTTTGTTCGTTTTTTTTACTCATCTGTTTGCCCTGTGACTTCAGGGGCAGGGCAGGACTTTAGGTCGATTAATGATGACAGATGAGATGAAGTCGTACAAAAACTGCCGTAACCCCACGGGTGAACCGGCCTGCCCTTTTGACCGCGGACACAAGATAACCGATTCCATCCTCACGCATCGGATCTATGGCCGATGTCACACATACAGTGACATCGACGCGCAGGGGCGTAGCTGGGGGGGGGGGGGGGGGGGGGGGTAGCTTAGGATGATTCCAAGGGCCCAGCACTGGGGGGGGGGCCCAAACAAATTTTTATTTTTTTTTACTAGACATCACTCAGGTGTATTATTGATGCTCTCATTGATACTATGTTTGTTTCTGAAGTGTGTGTGTGTGTGTGTGTGTGTGTGTGTGTGTGTGTGTGTGTGTGTGAGATATATAGAGAGAGAGGGGGGGCTTTGGTAGACTATTGCATTGGTCCATTCATTGAAGATGAACGCAATGCGACATCCTTTACTAGGCTCACCCACCAACAGTGCAGGTGCTGAACTGCTGATCCGAATGTATAGGTAAAAACCATATTATGCGCATTCGCTAGGGGCCTACAAATACATTCTCTCATGGGGCCCAGAATATGGAGCTACACCCCTGTCGACGCGTACGAAAATGCACGGTTCCTTAGATCGAGTGACTCTTCCGATCTAAGGAACCGTGCATTTTGTTGTACGCGTCGATGTCACTGTATGTGTGACTGAGGCTGCGTGGGCCGCCGAGGCCACGGGAGGCAGGGCGTGGTGGACATGCGATATAGTCCTACATGTAGCAGGCGATGACACTGACTGTGTTTGTTGTCACCTAACCCCTGGCTGGCGCCGTACGTACGTACGTGTCATGTGAAAAATGCCGCTTCCTGATTCTCAAACCGGATTCCTGCAGACCGGCTTGACCACTCAGCCACCAGCTGAGTCACACGGCGAGTCCTCCTCGTTCCTGCATCCTCCTCCTCCTCCTCCTCTTCCTCCTCCTCCTCCTCTTCCTCCTCCTCCTCCTCCTCCTCCTCCTCGTTCCTGCATCCTCCTCCTCCTCCTCTTCCTCCTCCTCCTCTTCCTCCTCCTCCTCCTCCTCCTCCTCCTCCTCTTCTCCTCTCCTCCTCCTCCTCCTCCTCTTCCTCCTCCTCCTCCTCCTCTCTCCTCCTTCCTCCTCCTCTTCCTCCTCCTCCTCCTCCTCCTCCTCCTCCTCCTCCTCCTCCTCCTCCTCCTCCTCCCTCCTCCTCCTTCCTCCTCCTCCTCCCCTCCTCCTCCTCCTCCTCCTCCTCCTCCTCCTCTTCCTCCTCCAGCCTGACGGATGCAGTTGAGAAAAACTTGTGGGGTCGAAATTGTCGACGGTTTATTTCGAATTCTTAGTCTTTCTTTAATGGCGATGTCACCTCTGCTCTCGGGGAGGTTGCCTTGGCCAGGGCTGTGCAATTGTGCACGGTGTGGTTGAGTATATAGTATATATGGTCCCGTGTGGCTCAACGGGTAGAATGCTTGGCCCTCTGAGCATGGCACTAACGCTGCCATGGTTAGGGGTTCGATTCCCACTGGGACCACCCATAATTAAAAAGGTACGCCGTCGTTCCACCGTGGGCGGCATCAGTCTCACCGTAGATCAGATGGTTATTAAACTCCTTGAGTCATTTAGTCTCACCTTGGGACCCAGTGACATACCACACTACAGAAGGTTAACCTTTCACTACCACACTAGACGGTTAACCGTCTGTAGTGTGGTAGTGAAAGGGTTAACCGTCTGTAGTGTGGTAGTGAAAGGGGTTAACCGTCTGTAGTGTGGTAGTGAAAGGGTTAACCGTCTGTAGTGTGGTAGTGAAAGGGTTAACCGTCTGTAGTGTGGTAGTGAAAGGGGTTAACCGTCTGTAGTGTGGTAGTGAAAGGGTTAACCGTCTGTAGTGTGGTAGTGAAAGGGTTAACCGTCTGTAGTGTGGCAGTGAAAGGGTTAACCGTCTGTAGTGTGGTAGTGAAAGGGTTAACCGTCTGTAGTGTGGTAGTGAAAGGGTTAACCGTCTGTAGTGTGGTAGTGAAAGGGTTAACCGTCTGTAGTGTGGTAGTGAAAGGGTTAACCTTCTGTAGTGTGGTAGTGAAAGGGTTAACCGTCTGTAGTGTGGTAGTGAAAGGGTTAACCGTCTGTAGTGTGGCAGTGAAAGGGTTAACCGTCTGTAGTGTGTTAGTGAAAGGTTAACCTTCTGTAGTGTGGTAGTGAAAGGTTAACCTTCTGTAGTGTGGTAGTGAAAGGGTTAACAGTCTGTAGTGTGGTAGTTAAAGGGTTAACCATCTGTAGTGTGGTAGTGAAAACTGCGTTAACCGTCTGTAGTGTGGTAGTGAAAGGGTTAACCGTCTGTAGTGTGGTAGTGAAAGGGTTAACCGTCTGTAGTGTGGTAGTGAAATGGTTAACCTTCTGTAGTGTGTTAGTGAAAGGGTTAACCTTCTGTAGTGTGGTAGTAGTGAAAGGTTTAACCTTCTGTAGTGTGGTAGTGAAAGGGTTAAAACGCACCTGGACGTACATGAAACAACATGGTGCATAGATACATAGATAGATAGATAGATAGATAGATAGATAGATAGAGATAGATACATAGATAGATAGATAGATAGATAGATAGATATATAGTGATAGATAGATAGATAGATAGATAGATAGATAGATAGATAGATAGATAGATAGATAGATAGATAGATAGATAGATAGATAGATAGATAGATAGATAGATAGATAGATAGATAGATAGATAGATAGATAGATAGATAGATAGATAGATAGATATAGATATAGTAGATAGATAGATAGATAGATAGATAGAGAGATAGATAGAGAGATAGATAGAGAGATAGATAGAGATCTTTATTGATAATGAACATATACTGTATACATAATACAAACACATCAAACAACAGGGTGCATCCAACATCTCATTGTGTGGACGGCCGACAGGAGGCAGGGCCAGCAGCCCACAGTGTAAACCCTGCTATAGACCAGGGGACGAGAGACTCAGCGGAGCTGTTTGTTTAGCCTGGTAATCTCTGTCAATAGCAGTGGAATGCTTGCTTGAGCCGCCTTTGTCTTATTGAAGACAGGAACGCTAGCTGGGAATGGAAGCAGTGATCTTGTGTACGTGTGTATGTACGTGTAAAAGCGTAAATAATTTTGAAGTAGTTGGAAAGGGTATTTTGTCACCTTTGACAGAGCTGGGCTATAACCGGAACTCTCCACTCGCAGGCATTGTGCTAAACTAGCTAGTGGTCAGCGGGTCTCTCTATCTCTCTCTACTGCGTCTGCAGAGAGAAGGGTATCTTCAAGTTATAGTTTCAAGTTTTGTTTTATTTGTCACATATAAAGTACTTGCAGTGAAATGATTGGTTCTGTAGTATGAGCCCCCTGAGAATGTGCTTCATACAGTAAAGAAAAGTCAAAATAATAAAGACCAAACACTATACAAAATATACAATATACAATATAAACTATATAAACAATATAAACAAACTAAAGTACAACCTAACGTACAAAATGTACTGTAAAGTACAAAATGCAAACAACAATGCAAACTTTTTTCAAATGCAAAATGCAAAGATTATGTATGGATGTAGTGCAAATCTTTTTGTAATAAATAGATCAAATATGGTGTAGTGTTGAACGTGTTTAAAGTAGGGCTGTCCCCGACTAAGGATTGGGATGGTCGACTATGATTGGCCAAAATGTGCCGTTAGTCGACTATTGGTCGACAAAAAAAAAGTATAATATTTTTAAATTTTAATTATTATTATTATTTTTTTTTTATCATTCCATTTGGGCTGTGGGGGGTGCTTAATGTCTGAAGGAGTCGACGGAAGGCTTCTTGTCCTCTGCAAAAGCATGCAATTGGTCCACTGATGGATACATCTTGATATTTGTCTAGTCTAGTGTGTTCATTACGGGTGAAATCCTCTTTCAGTGCCTCTGTGCCTGTTTTCGTAGGCAGTTAGCCTCTGGTATGCGTGCCATTAGCGTTAGCCACGCTTCTAGGCCTCTTTTCTTGTGGAAAGAATGATAAAAAAAAAATAATAATAATAATATTATATATATATATATATAGAGATTTTTTAAATATATTCGACTAAGAGGTTGGCCAGTCGACTACGGCTCCTTTCGACCGATTAGTCGACTAATCGACTTATAGGGGTCAGCCCTAGTTTAAAGTGTCCAAAGTGAATGTTAAAGGTGAGTGTTTAAAGTGAGTGTGTGCGTGTGCACGTGTGTGTGTGCACTGTGCAATGAATGCAGATGGGTGGGTTAGTTAGTGTTGCACAGAGTGATTGATCCTCCTGACGGCCTCGGGATAGAAGCTCCCATCGATCTTCCTGTCTGACTCTATAGACAGGAAGATGGACAATGATGTCAATTAATTCCTAAATATTTTGAATGCCTATAGGTATATCCAGGGTTGCGTTGGTGATTTCAAAGCTGGTGGTTGCACGGTGTTTTAATGACGCCACGTGCACGCGCGCTCCCGGGCGCATGCGCGTAAATGTTCCCTCGCGTACTACTACGCACAGACCGAAGACGATGCCTAATGGCCTCTAACAAAGGAATGTGACACATTTCATTCACAAGTCTTGTGCGAATGTATCCGAGAACCGTATTTGAACACACCTGACGACCTGCGCTATTGTTATGCAAAGTAGCCAGGTGGGTACTTACTACTTAGCGGGTTGGTGCGTCAGTCGAGTGCAGCGCATTCCTGTGTGTGCACGCGCATTGCACATCCGTGCGTGTGCGTGCGCGTGCGCGTGCTCACAGAGCCGGTTGCACGGCGTGCAACTCCCCGTCCCATGAGCAACGCACCCCTGGGTATATCAATGACAATAGGTTCACTATGGCATGTTGTAAATAATAATAATAATAATAATAGATTGGATTTTAACACTTTAACTGCCGGAATACGTGTTTAGGCGTCCTTCCCCGCCATGCTCAAGTTGCCGAAGACGCCGTAACTCGTCTTTGATATCAATATTTCAAAAATCTGTGATCGGAATCATATTTCCTTTCCGGGGCCCTGAGACACAAGTGTGATCTCCTCTCAATCCTCTAACGGTTCAAGACCGCCATCTGGTGGCCGATCGGCAGATCGAAAAAACGGATGTTACCTTTAACCCGGCAGGACTCACTCCACTCCATATGTGGTCCGGGCACTCGCTAGTGTTAGAGAGACTCAGTCTTCACACAGTGAACATCGATCGGTGCAAATAACTTGAAAAAACAACATGATTTGGACGTATATACTATTATACAAGCTGGAAATGGACCGGATATTTTTACATCCCATAATGGAAAACTGTCTACCCCACGCTGATCGCTCAACGGCCCGCGGAGACTGTGGTGAGTTTTAGCGTGTAATATTTCCGTGTTCGACACTAACTGCTATTATCAACATTTGACCCACATTAGATGAATGGTATAACGCTGCCCACGGAATTATAAACGATCCCCCGCCCATCCGGTCAACATCAGATGCCAATGGCAGTGACATGATGGGAATAGCCAGACTCTGAGGGGCGGCGAAGGGCCAGAGCCCTGAACCGTGAGTGTGGTGGACCTGACCTCCCCGCGGTCCCGTCGGATAACCCTTAGGTAGGCCCCCTCTCGGGGGGTCATGGGTGAACCAACAGGTCCCCCTCGCTGTGTGTGTGTGTGTGTGTGTGTGTGTGTGTGTGTGTCAGAGGGCATGCCCAGTTTGATGCCTACTCTTAGGGGTTAGGGTTATGGTTAGGGGGGGGGGTGTGTGTGTGTGTGTCAGATGGCATGCCCAGTTTGAAGGCCACTCTTAGGGGTTAGGGTTATGGTTAGGGGGGGGTATGTGTGTCAGATGGCAGGCCCAGTTTGAGGGCTACTCTTATGGGTTATGGTTATGGTTAGGTGGGGGTGTGTGTGTCAGATGGCATGACCAGTTTGAAGGCCACTCTTAGGGGTTAGGGTTATGGTTAGGGGGGGGTATGTGTGTCAGATGGCAGGCCCAGTTTGAGGGCTACTCTTATGGGTTATGGTTAGGGTTAGGTGGGGGTGTGTGTGTCAGATGGGTTCAACTCCCACTCAGGGCGATCCCTTAACAGGGGTCGAATCGACAAAAAAACACAAAACACAACGCAATAAGATCACACCGGCTACATATATAAATGAATGAACATCAGTAAATATGCAATTAACTGATAGATACACATATTTTTATTTATGTTAATTGAATTGTGTTGATGTTTTCATTTCTGCAAAATAAGTATGTACATTGTGTTTGGTTTGATAAACATTGCGCTGTGAACTTCCATTCTCAACCAGCGTTCCTGTCTTTAATAAGACAAAGGCGTCTCAATCCGGCATTCCACTGCTATTTACAGAGATTATCAGTGTGATTATATGTGTAGGGGCAGGTACAATAAGAGCTTTCTTCTTCCTGTTCCTTTCGCCCATGGAATTTAGTGGCTCATATTAAGTGAACTATATGTATTGAAGACACTGTTGGACTGTAACAATTCCATGTACGAATAAGAAATTAATGAAAAATTTAATCGGTCACGTGTGTCTGTCTGTGAGTGCGGGATTCTATCTAACTACAGGGACATCACACATAGGCTGAATGCAGGCCAAGAGCCTGAATGTATTTGAATACATTTCCCTTCATTGTCTATTGAAACACATATTCAGTATGAAGTTACACCGTTTGACAGCAAGAGGGCAATACTACACACATGTTAGCTGGTCATCAGCTCTCTCTGGCACGCAAAAACTCCACTGGCTCCCCATCAACTACCGAATCCCCTACAAGATCCTCCTCCTCACCTACAAATCCCTGCACGGGTTGGCTCCTAACTACCTGACCAACCTACTCCACCCCTACACTCCAGCACGAGGCCTCCGCTACTCTAACTCCGACCTCCTCACCATCCCCCCGCACCAGGCGTTCCACACTGGGAGACCGAGCTTTCGCTGTAGCTGCCCCCAGACTGTGGAACTCCCTCTCCCCCCTCATCCGAGGCTCTGACACCATCAACCTCTTCAAAACCAAGCTAAAAACCCACCTGTTCACACTTGCCTTCACGCAACACGGCCCCGCTCCCAAGTAGCCCACCCCTGACTCTTTTTAAGCCACAGATTCCGTTGTTTTGTTTTGTTGTTTGCTTGTTTTGTTTGTTAATTTCAACCACTTCATCCAATTGGACAGCACCTTGCTTCCTTTTTTTTTATCTCTTTATCGTATTTGTTTTTTCCTGTTGTTACTATACACAGATATTCATAATTTTTTTATCTTTTATCTTTTATTTTTATTTTTCAACATTTTTATTTTTCCATCCTTTCCTTGTACAGTGTCCTTGAGTCTGAGAAAGGCGCTTCTCTCTTAACACTTTGATTGCCTAAGGCAGGGGTGGGCAACTTTGTATATGGTGAGGGCCACAAAATGTCCACAATCAATCTGGGGGGCCGCATTGTTTATCGGCAGTCCCGCCAGTAGTACCCCATCACTCAAATAGCCCATAATAGTCACAGATGTGATAAATAAGGTATATAAACAATTATAATTTGTTGTAACTTTGTTTTTATTCCATTTCAAATGCATTTAGTAATGCAATTTCAACTTTATGAATTTATAAACAGCTGAATTTAAAAGTATTGCTGTAACCCCAAATATATACAAACATGATCAATTATAATTAAGGCTTCTAATAAAATAAATGTATGAACTTAAAGCCCACTGCTCAACAAACACAAAGCAGCATTCCTGCTGCATTTCACTACAACAGTAAATCAAAAGTGCAATAATAAATTATTTTGTTAAATGTATAAACTTTTATCCTGCTACTAAACAAAACATTATAACACTGAAATGCATGTTATGGATATGAAGCACTCAGGAATGTTTTGTTTAGTAGCAGGATACAAGTTTATACATTTAACAAAATCATTTATTATTGCACTTTTGATTTACTGTTGTAGTGAAATGCAGCAGGAATGCTGTTTGTGTTTGTGTTATTAGTGTTATCTGAACACTACAAAAGTAAACAAGTAAAGTGCAAGTAAAGTAAAGTGCAATACTACATGCCTCCCATTGACCCTTTATCAAACTGGCATGACATTCACCCTCGCCCCACAGTGGGTCAATAATGGTTATAATAATAATAATAATAATAATAATAATAATAATAATAATAATAATAATAATAATAATAATAATAATAATAATAATAATAATAATAATAATAATAATGGTCCCCTCTCTACACCTCTCCATCATCCCCCCCCCCCCTCTCTACACATCTTCATCATCTCTCCCCCCCCTCTCTACACCTCTTCATCATCTCCTTCCCCCCCTCTACACCTCTTCATCATCTCCTCCCCCCCCTGTCTTTAATGAGACACTTGTGGTCTCTCCATTTGGCGCACAATAGCAGGAATGTCAACTTCAATGTTTGTGCATGCAATCTGTATCAGATGAAATAATATTTCATCCGACAGCCTGTTTCTCTCCTTTGACTTGATGTGCTTCATGTTTGAGAAATTGCTCTCACATATGTATGTGCTCCCAAACATACTGGCCATAGAGAGGGCAAAGTCCCTGAGGAGTGGGAAGCGGGGCTCAGGTAGCAGTTTCCAAAACGAAATTCCCCTCTCATTTCTCTTTGCTTGAAAAAAAGGATCTGACTGTAGCTTGCACAGTTCAAGCTGCAACGGTGGGGGCTGCTCTGACACCGTAGCGGTGAGGGGGCCGGCAAACAGCGCTATCCGTGACTGCATGCCGTTGAAATCTTCAAACCGATCATTGAATTGCATTTGCAGTGTTTCAATGTCGCTCCTGTACTTTCCGACGGCTCAGCCATCGGATTTCTGTGTGTAGCTGCAAGTCGCCATAATCAGTGTCCATCTCTTCCAAAAAGGAGACAAACTTTCTATGGTTTAGTGACCTGTTGCCTCCACGAATTAGATTGGTAACCTTGGTAACCAAATCCATAACATGGCTGTATTCAAGCTTCTTGGCACAGAGAGCCTCCTATATCAGATAAAAAAAAAGAAAAACGATTTAACGACTCTCGCATATAATTTGACTACACTCGACTCGCATTGGTCATTATAGTGACGCACAATAGATGGAAATTATGTTAGCGAACTTACCTGATGTATAATGCAGTGCAGCATTGGACACTCAACGCCACTCTGCCTTAGAAGCCCGGCGAATCCATCGGTAACAACAGCCGACAGTTTATCAAAACCCCCATATTGCTGCACGGCACTTTCAACAGCGTTGAATATGTGCACACTAGGGCTGACCCCTATTAGTCAAATAGTCGACTAATCGATCGAAAGGAGCCATAGTTGACTGCCAACTCTTCTTAGTCGAATACAAAATAAAAAAATAAAAAAATAAAAAAATAAAAAAATAAAAAAATAAAAAAATAAAAAAATAAAAAAAATAAAAAAATATTATAATTTTTATTTTTATTTTTTTTAATATTGGCCTGGGGCCGCATGGAACGTCGGTGAGGGCCGCATGCGGCCCGCGGGCCGCCAGTTGCCCCTCCCTGGCCTAAGGCTAAATTCATGATATACCATAGGTTGCCAGCTCTATTTGTCTATGGAGAAGTTCCCCTTCTTTGCAGGGCTATAACTTTTTAAATTCTATTGCTAAATTGCCATTATTAGGGCCCATTCAATGTCCTATATGTATTGTTCAGGGTGTATGAACGTTAAACTTTTTCATTCACATATTCATACTAAAATATGATCTAAAGTATAAGTATGTTTTCATCTCTTTCTGCAGCTTTCTCCAGAACGTGATTTATAGCCCCAAATGCATTATATTGATGATCAAATACATAGCATAGTTTGATAGCAATCGGCGCGATATAAAAAAATCCAACTGGACGGACTTCTGGAAGTTACTACACGTCATCTGATGTTGCGGGCGGCATCACAGACCACTAGACCAAGAGGTGAATTCACTTCTTGCTACTGGATCTGGATGCCTCTGGGGAGTGAGTTTACTTGCAGTACCGCTTAACGTCCACAGCCACTTCACTTACTGTACCTCGTGACTGTGGATAGACTGTGGTACCTCCGTTACATATACACACACACACACCCACACACACATTCATCTATATATATATATTATATATTATAGTACACTGTTCTGTTATATCACGTATTATTTTATATTATACTTCTATATACTATTATACTATATAATTGTATTATTTGTATTTTATTATACTATAACTAAATCATACTATATACGATATCATACTCTAGTAGTCTGTTTTTAGTTTTAGTTTTTTGTTCACTTTCTTGTTACCACTTCATCCAATTGGACAGCACCTTGCTTCCTTTTTTTATCTTACTTTTTATTTTATTTTTTTGTTACTATATATTTGTATCTACCCTTTCTTTTATATAGCTTCTCTCTCCTTGTACAGTGTCCTTGAGTCTGAGAAAGGCGCTTCTTTCTTCAAATTAAATTAAATTAATTATTATTATTATTATTATTATTATTATTATTATTATTATTATTATTATTATTATTATTAGTAATACTTACTATATTATACTACACTATATTATATTGATCTCCCCTCGGGCTTCCACCTGGTGGAGATAATGCTCCAGACATCCTGTCTAGTAAACATGACGTCTCTTCTGTTGTCGTCAGCTGTAGTGACTCTGACTCTCGTCAATAAAGGCCTCTATGCCACGGAATGTCTGTGTAGGTCTCTCTTTTTGCATAATGGCTGCCATTGTTTTGTAGCGACCATTGTTTTGTACGTGACAACGGTTGCCGTGTGTTGATATATGACCAACAAAAACAATAATAAATTGGTGTGTGTAGATTAGATTAGATTCAAATGTATTGTCGTTATACAGCACATGTACAACGAGGTAGAGCGGTCATCTGGTAGTCAGAAGGTTCCCGGTTTGATTCCCACTCCTCTCGGGCAGCGTGCCGATGTGTCCTTGAGCAAGACACTTAACCCCTAATTGCTCCTGATGAGCAGGTTAGCAAATCTACCAATTTCATAGAAGTCTTCAACCTCTCCACCTCTCTCCCTGATCTCACTGTTCCAGGAGCATGCAGCATGCCGCACCCATCACGTGTGCAGCATCGGCGGTGATTGTAGTTTTTTGAAGTGATAGACATGTCATGCCCCCATTTCGCTAAACATGAATGAATGAAATGAGCAAGAGAGAGAGAGAGAGAGTCATTGATAGCGGGACCCTACTGTTAGTGCGTTATTTTACGCTGAATCCTCACCCGACAAAGACAAGCGGCGGCAAAGCCGAGAGATTTAATCAACTGCCAACAGTGGAGAGGAGGGGGAGGGGTGGAGTCTGACTACAGAGGGGTGGAGTCTGACCACAGAGGGGTGGAGTCTGACCACAGAGGGGTGGAGTCTGACCACAGAGGGGTGGAGTCTGACTACACTGGAGAGACGTGGGAGGGGTGGAGTCTGGCCACAGAGGGGTGGAGTCTGACCACAGAGGGGTGGAGTCTGGCCACAGAGGGGTGGAGTCTGACCACAGAGGAGAGGAGGGGGGGGGGGGGTGGAGTCTGACCACAGAGGAGAGGAGGGGGGAGGGGTGGAGTCTGACCACAGAGGAGAGGAGGGGGGGAGGGGTGGAGACTGACCACAGAGGAGAGGAGGGGGGGAGGGGTGGAGACTGACCACAGAGGAGAGGAGGGGGGGAGGGGTGGAGTCTGACTACAGAGGAGAGGAGGGGGGGGAGGGGTGGAGACTGACTACAGAGGAGAGGAGGGGGGGGGGAGGGGTGGAGTCTGACTACAGAGGAGAGGAGGGGGGGGAGGGGTGGAGACTGACTACAGAGGAGAGGAGGGGGGGGGAGGGGTGGAGTCTGACTACAGAGGAGAGGAGGGGGGGAGGGGTGGAGACTGACCACAGAGGAGAGGAGGGGGGGGGGAGGGGTGGAGACTGACCACAGAGGAGAGGAGGGGGGGGGGGAGGGGTGGAGACTGACCACAGAGGAGAGGAGGGGGGAGGGGTGGAGTCTGACCACAGAGGGGTGGAGTCTGACCACAGAGGGGTGGAGTCTGACCACAGAGGGGTGGAGTCTGACCACAGAGGGGTGGAGTCTGACCACAGAGGGGTGGAGTCTGACCACAGAGGGGTGGAGTCTGACCACAGAGGAGAGGAGGGGGTAGTTTACCAGTGGTAAACTAACCAAGGTTATCCTATAATATAATAATTAGGGATGCTCGATATTGGCTTTTTTACCAATACCGATATACCGATATTGTCCAACTCTTAATTTCCGATATCAACCGATATCACATTTTAATGCCGATATCGGCCGATAATATCGGTAGGCCGATAATATCGGACATCCCTAATAATAATATAATATAATATTTCAATCAATCAATCAATCAATCCCTAGTTATATGAGTATAGCGAGCGCTCTGCTCTATTGGAACTGTCCCTTTAATCATATGCTATCATGAAAACTTTCAACCACATGCACGCTCCTCACCTGCCTGGCCACGCCCACATCCGCTCACACATAAGCGGGGCCATGGCCATACTACCAGCTCCTTCCCCAGTCTTTCACCGCCGAAACGGAAGACACATGGGGTCCTCAGTGAGAGCAGAGCGCTCGCTATACTCATATAACTATAGGGTTATAGGTGAGGGTCTTTAACTGTTGTTATGGCGGGAGTGGGGAGAGGGGCGTCTACGTGAATCTATGATCCAAATAGAAATTAATGTGAATTTGACTGACTGTAGCGGTACATAGAATTGCATTACAAGAGAATAAAATGCCATTTTTTTTCATGAACAAAAACTAGACAAAAATGTCATCCGTTTTCTGCAACTAAATCTAGACTAAAACAAAAAAGACAAAATCGAGACTAAAACTGACTAAGACTCAAATGCTCAGACCTGTAGTTGACTAAAACTGACTGAACGAAAAATAAATGAAGGTGACTAAATATGATGAAAACGAAAAAGGAGCATTTGACACATGACTAAGGGCGCTTTCACATATAGTTTTGGTGGACTCGGTGCGGACTCGGTGCGGTTCGGGGGGTGAAGTTGCAACATTGTTGCATTCTTCATTTGGTTCGTCTGCATTCAACTGCAATTTGTCAAGTGCACCAAACTTTCTGAACAATGTCACACGGTCGAAAAGGGCGCTCGTCTATTGGACACAACCCAGTGAGCATAACTATATTTTTACAATGCATTAACATCTGCAAATAAGAAAAATATGCACCAGAGAAGTCCTGCAAGCGCGCCTACAAATATCTGAGCACGATATCTTCGAAGATTTAATGTGACGTCTCTATCCATAGGTCTCATTTATCCCAGGAGAATCTTGTCTATTTGTAGATGTTTTTTCAGCCTGTTATTCGTTTTAACTTCTTTAATAGTTTTAGAAGGCTATATAGCCAAAGTTGCCTTTTACGCATCGCTTAGCCTATATTTTACGCACTGTGTTTAGCCTATATTAAATAGTCTAATTGTTCTTTCAGCCTGTTATTCGTTTTAACTTTCAGCCTGTTAATAAATATGTGTCGTTAATTCAGTATTTAACTTCTTGATTTATTTAGGCTATGCTAATTAAAAACACAAATGTTATGGACATCTAATTTAATTCTCTGCTTATTTATTAAAGGGGAACTATCTTATAAATGGCCTTTTTGAGTGTTTAGCATTGTTTCCTAGCTATGTGAACTTATATTAATATGATCTATGTCTCAAAATTCTCATATTGGCGCATTCTTCCAATTCTCCTCTCACAATATTCACCCTCACTGAACTGAGTCGTTTGAAAATGTGCCTATATGTGATGTCAGAAAGACTCAGCTGCATGTTAATGTTCAGGCGAAGACAACGCGGCGCAGTGGTTTAGGAGCCCAGGCTCAAAACAGCTCGAGATCTTGAGGTAGAAAAATGCTGTTTTTGAGGACTTGATTAGAAATACAAAACAATGAATAAAAAAAATATATATATTACAGAGGTGTTCCATAGACTCACAGGAATTGTGTAAAAGTGCCCAAATAGTGAAAGAAATAGTAAAATAGTTCCCCTTTAATATATTGCTGACGCATTTTTTTTTATTTTGACGTGGCATTGATCCATTGTTCTATTGAAGCCCATTACCACCATCCTCTTGCTAAACAACTTGTACACTGCGTTGTTTTTACGAGTGCCCACAAGTAGCTGTTTAATTTGGTCTTCTGCCCATAATGTCTATCAGGGCTCTCACCTCGTCATTCGCCCACGTCTGTCCACGAGACATGTTTACCAAGTGCTTGTTTTGCAGTGAATGTTTTTTTCCTTCTACCCAAGATGTGCTTTTTCCCCCTTCTACCCTAAAGACTAAAACTCCAATTAAAATAGCTGCCAAAATTAACACTGCTACAAAGTGGTAAACTACCAAGTGGTAAACTATAACCAAGTGGTAAACGAACCAAGTGGTAAACTAACCAAGTGGTAAACTAACCAAGTGGTAAACTAACCAAGTGGTAAACTACATGGTAAACGTGGCAAGTTCCATGATATCTTGGGTATTGAATGGTGGTGAATGCGAGAAGAAATCTTTGGTTTGATGATGGTGATCTACTGAAATTCTTGCTAGTAGGAAGTAAAGTAAATTGATTTGTGGTTTGTTTTTCAGGTGACAACAAGCTTGTTGCTATCAACTACATTTAAAACACCCCCAGCTGCTGGGACCAGCAGGCAGTAGTGGACAGTCCGCTGTTTGAAGCTCTGGGACCAGCAGGCAGTAGTGGACAGTCCTCTGTTTGAGGCTCTGGGACCAGCAGGCAGCAGTGGACAGTCCTCTGTTTGAGGCTCTGGGACCAGCAGGCAGCAGTGGACAGTCCTCTGTTTGAAGCTCTGGGACCAGCAGGCAGCAGTGGACAGTCCTCTGTTTGAGGCTCTGGGACCAGCAGGCAGTAGTGGACAGTCCTCTGTTTGAAGCTCTGGGACCAGCAGGCAGTAGTGGACAGTCCGCTGTTTGAAGCTCTGGGACCAGCAGGCAGCAGTGGACAGTCTGCTGTTTGAAGCTCTGGGACCGGCAGGCAGTAGTGGACAGTCCGCGTTTTTTGGGCCTTGTCACATGTACAGCATCAATGACAAGATTTCAAGTAACCTACAGGCACACCCCTATTTGGCTAAAGATCAACGAAATGAGGGCCTATACAAGTGAGCCTCTTTGCACTGCTGCGGTCAGACGAGCACTACCAGAGTCTCATGGCCGGTACAGAGAGACTCAGAAGGAGCTTCTATCCCCAGGCAAGCGCTACCGGAGTCTCATGGCCGGTACAGAGAGACTCAGAAGGAGCTTCTATCCCCAGAGGCCATCAGGACGCTCAATGACTCTATGTAACACGAACCCATCCATTCTACATTACATCCACATGCACACACATCCGCATGCACATCACTCACTACTCACATTTAACATTCACTTTAGACACTTTATTTTTTAAAGATTTATTTTTTGGCGTTTCATCGCTTTATAGAGGAGGAATGGGAGACAGAGTGGGGGGAAGACATTCGGCAAATAACGACGGGTTCGGGAGTCGAACCCGGGTCGGCCGTGTCGCGGCTGAGCGCGCTATGTGGTTCGCCACTGGGGCGCCCCCACTTTAGACACTTTAAAGGGGAACTATCTTATAGGAGTGCATTACAGTAGTCGAGTTGGCTTGAGATAAAGGCATGGATCTGGTTTTCAGCGTCCTTTTGATTTATAAATGGCCGTACTTTAGCTATGTTTCTAAGGTGGAAGAATTAAGTTTTTGTCAACTTGTTGATTGTGATTTAAAGCTTAGGTCTGAGTCTACCATAACACCAAGACTTAACTCACTCAAATACAGTTAGCAGCTGGATAGACCACAGATGGAAATTAGCTTCTGCTAAATCTGGTGCAAACATATTTTCATGTAACTGTAGCAGAGTGAAGTTGTTATGCTAGAATCACGGACAGAAACTGTTATATTTTATCTTAAATAAGTAGGTCAAAACGGAGACACTCTTACTTTGAAGGAACAAAAGTGGACCGAGCCCACTTTAGTGTTATGGAGGGGTGTCTTGGCTACTACCTGATATTAATTTCCTCACATTGAGTTACCAATTCCCCAAACGAAATCCCTTTTGGGTCTTGTATAATGGGTTTAGAGAAGATAGGATATCTTTCCATTGAATAATTGTTGTATTGTAAATACGTTCAACTAAAGTACACAATGGTTTGGCCGGTTTGTCGACGAGAGACACGCCGGTGGGAGGTGCTCGCTCTCTTTGTGCTGGTTGAGGACGAGAGCAAGAGGTATGCGCTTCCGTTTATCTAATATTGGATTTAACTGCTTTGTATAAATTGTAAAACTGATTTAGGTTTTGGTTTTGGTACTGAAATACCCTGTTGTGTAATGACATTAATTCGCCCTGTGTAAAACAGCCATAGTACGTTCGTGTACTAACTCAGTATTCTGTTTGGTAATATCAGGTGGAGTGCACTTTGATGACGGTCGCTAACGCCGCCATGTGTTGTGTACGTGCTGTTTTGATTAACAGGTATGAACCGTTGGTTTTGTATTTTGGTTTAATTAATGCTTACACACTGTCTTTTATTTCATATTGTTTTGTATGTTTTTGCTGAAGCTAACTTGCACTGAGCTAAATGTATCTAATGGTCGTGACTGTAGACGGCGCGCTGTTTTAAATGTGCGTGCGCGCGCTCTCTTTGTGTTTGTTGAGGACGAGAGCAAGAGGTGGACTGCACTTTGATGACGGTCGATAACGCCGCCATGTCTTGTGTACGTGCTGTTTTGATTAACAGGATTTAAGCATTACATCACACGCAGGAGTGGTTTGTGACCAATAAACCATGCCTAGGGGTGGTCGTTAGGCCCGAGGCGCAGCCGAGGGTCGTTAGACCCCCCTAGGCATGGTTTATTGGTCACAAACCACGACTGCACGTGGTGTAAAGCTTTTATACAACTGCCAGATTCATCCAACCTTATTTCTATACAATAAACACACATTAATCGAAGATTTATTGAAAAAACCATCCGCCAGAAAAAGTAGTTCCCACAACTACAAAAAAGACAAGTTGCCTCCATGTGGAAGCAGCTTGAAGTGCATCCAACCAAACTAACACATCCAACTGTGTATTATTGGAATGATTGAGAGAAGTTGCCTCATGTGGAAGCAGCTTGAAGTGCATCCAACCAACTAACACATCCAACTGTGTATTATTGGAATGATTGATTGAAAATTTTATTACCAGATGCAGAATGGGTACAATACAGTACGGCTCAATACACACAATTGTTAAGGGAATGCAGACCTACTTTCCATAGAACTTCATTCTTAGATGCTTCTATATAAAGTAGGTAAAACAAATTAAAATGTTTTCTTTGCCCTATAGGAAAAAAACTTTTTCTTCGCCCTATTTTTTTATTTATTTCTTTTAGCCTAAACTTAACCAGTTGGAAACCAGGGGTACAGTAATAAAATTAGCAATCAACCAATCAATCAATTCAATAGACCATGCTCACTTAAAACAGCGCTGCTTCTCTCTCAGTCTGACTCCCCCGCTGTTGCAGACAGGAGTGTGTGTGTGTGTGTGTGCGTGTGTGTGTGTGTGTGTGTGTGTGTGTCACAGTGTGTGTGTGTGTGTGCGTGCGTGTGTGTGTGTATGTGTGTGTGTGTGTGTGTGTGTGTGTGTGTGTGTGTGTGTGTATGTGTGTGTGTGTGTTTGTGGGTACGCCAGCGTCGGACAGTGTGAGAGAGAACGCTGCAGTCAGTAGAAAGAAGGAAGTAGAAATTTAAATCAATCAATTAATCTATCAATCAAACCGCGATTTTTCTTTTGTTCTAGATTGAGTCAAGACCCATCAATTACATCATCCAACATTGTTTAAAGTACTAACACATTCCCCTTGACAGAATCGCTTCATATTTAGTCGTTATGGTGCTTTCAACATAACCATTTGTTGTCCGCGATCTTGTTTTCTCCCGGAGTGAGCCGGGGAGGGTTATGTGATTCGGTTGTGGGCGGGTCCTGAGCCCAGGACCGTGGATTGTTGCCAATAAAGACGTGTGAATGGCCAATCAGAATCGAGAAATTTGCATGCCGTTGTATAATGCCAAATAAACAACCACCAAATGGGTACCATTGTCTGAGTGTCTACGTCCACCTCACACCAGACACAACGCAGAATTCATCACGCTACAACTGGTGCCGAGACAACCGGATCAACTGGTCAGCAGAGGCCGACCACCGGTGTAGCTGGAGAGACGTGGAGGCTTCAGGGGCGGCCTAGACGCGTGGATGCTGCTGGCGCGACCTAGTCACGGGGACGCTGCATTCGCCGCCTGGTCCTGAGGTCTGTTCCTGAGGAGGCTGGAGAGCACTGAATCCTTTGAAAAAGATAGTCTCTAATCAAGTTTATTGATTTCGAGTGTGTTACCCAAAACACACTGAAGAGTAAAACGGTAAAAGTACCATTTGATATTGAAAATGACTTTGAATGAAGGAAACACTCCTACAAGGGACTTGAATGTGGGGAGAGGGAGAGGGGTTCTCGATTACACACCGGTTATGCAGTCTACTCCGGGGAGTCAAGGTGGCTCAGGTTCCTCTAGTCCTGAAAGGAGGAGTGTAGAGGGTCACTTAGAGGGAAATGCCCAATCGTTACTTTTCACTCCGGTTGTTCCCTCACCTGGTGAAATCAACAACACTAGTGTTGAAACATCCCCCAGTCAAATGGCCAATTTGATAAGATCCATTGGGTCAGAAATAGGGGAAGCTATTAGGATGACGTTAACGCAGAACACAATCACGGGGATTTCACCGGTATTAGCTTCTCAAAATCCCCAACAGACGTTCCAACCTGACCAATGTGGGAATACTGTGATTGATGCATCCAAAATGAATCTCGTGTTACGTTCAGATGCAAATGCCCCACCCTATTTTAGAGGGGACAGCACGGATAAGTGTTCTGTTTTTGAGTGGGAGGAACTCATGAGGACGTATCTCAGAAAGAAAAATAACTGTACTGGAACTGAACAAGTTGAGGAGGTTATGAACAAGCTAATGGGGAGGGCCCGGGACGTTACCAAAGTATGGCTGCGTAGTAACTCAACTGTCAGTGAGGTGGGTGTTATTTTTAGCATTTTGAGACAACATTTTGGTGATATTATTCACTCAGATCTTCCATTAGCTGACTTTTATGCAGTCAAAGCATATACAAGCGAGAATCCTCTTGACTATTGGATTAGGCTTAACAAAGCAGCAGAAGCCACAGAGCAGTGTCTTCTTAGTAAGGGGGAACCGCAGACTAGCCTGAGCAAGCATCTAGTTCTCATGTTCATCCGTAACTGCCCCGATAAGGAGTTGTCCTTAGTGTTCAAGAGTAAGCCATCTCGTGAGTGGACAGCAGGTGAGGTGCAGGGACATTTGGATGAATATTTGAGAGAACATAGAGCGAGTCGAGGTCGGTTGACACAACAAGTGGTCGCCATTGAGTCATCACAGGAGAGGGTGGTTGTTAATCACGAACAAAGCGCGCCCCCTGTGGCTGTCAGTAGTCCAGAGCTAGAGCAGCTGACGCCTGTAGCTGAGAATAACACAATGGATAGGGTTCTGAGAGTGTTAGAAATGGCATTAGGCAACAACACTCAGTCTGTACAAAATGGTCCTTATGTACAAAATGGCCCCCATAGACAGCTCCCCAGACCTTCTCAAGAATGTCAGGTTTGTGGCAGTTCGGAGCACGATACTAGGACACATTGCAGGACGCACAGGCTGTGTTTCAAGTGTCTGAGTCCAGGGCATATTGGTATCTATTGTGGGCAGACCACTCCTAGACAGCCCCCTGGTCAGAGACAGGCTGGTCCTCCCCAGGGAAACTAGCCGACCCTCGTTCAAAGGAGGACAATGTGGGCCCCTATGGTTTTTCCTCCAATTGCAATGATGATATCCAGTCTGTATATACGTCTGTTTGTGAAGCAGCACCCAAAGACAAGACAGTAATTATGCAGAATGTGACCAGAACATCCCAAAGTGACACCGTTTTCACCACCGTATTGACAGGAGACAAGGTTGAGTTACAGGGGATGTTAGATAGTGGATCCATGGCTACTTCTCTGCGCGCTGATGTGGTTCCTCGGCTGAGGGAGGCAGGAGTAGTGACGGGTGATCTAATATCGACCACCAATGTTGTTCTTGTGGGGTGTGGTGGGAAACAAACTAGCCCGGTGGGAACGTGTGAGCTGAAACTTAAGCTTTACGGTTTGGAATACATAGTACCAGTCTTAATAGTGGAGGGTCAGGTAGATGAGCTCATTATAGGCACCAATGTGATGAAGCCCTTAATTAGGAAGTTCAAATCCACGGAGGCCTACTGGCGCATACTGGGAAAAGCTGAGTCACCATGTCAGGACGAAAACAGTCAGTTTATCAGGTTCATGGCCAATCTTGAGAGATGGAGGGGGGAGGAAATTCCTGACAAAGTGGGAACAGTCAAGTTGAAACAGGCCGTAACACTTGAACCGATGAGTGAGCATGTAGTGTGGGGTCGTCTCCCACCCAAGACAAAACTGTCTATGGGAAGTACTGTTATCGTTGAGCCCAGCGCCTCTCGTTGTGTGCACCGTAACATACTAGTTGGCAGGGTAGTTACACCTCTCTGGGGGGATGGGTGGCTTCCTGTCAAGATTATAAATCCAACTAACAAGGCTATCACCTTGAGAAGAAATGCAAAAGTGGCTGACGTATATCCATGCATTGCATTAGAAGATTTTGACAATGATACGGACACTTCAGTCCACCAGAATGCCGGTAGAGTGAGTAGTGGCAGCTCTCACGGCAGTCTGACAGCTAGGAGTTGTGATAGCAACAATATAGCTAGGGGGAACGATAGACTGGCTAGTCTAGGGCTCCAGAACCTGTCAGTTGATGACTGTCAGGTCTCATCAGTCTGGAAAGAGAGACTGACTGATTTAATTGAGAACTATGAGGATGTGTTTTCTAGACACCGGTTGGATTGTGGTGAGGCTGGTGGCTTCTGTCACCGTATCCGACTGACTGACGATCGGCCCTTCCGGTTACCTTACCGGAGGCTCTCCCCCGCCCATTACCAAAAGTTGAGAGAGACTCTGGACGAGATGGAGGACAGGGAGATAATTAGGAAGTCGAGTAGTGAGTATGCCTCCCCCCTTGTTCTTTGTTGGAAAAAGAATGGGGAATTGAGATTGTGCACAGATTTCAGGTGGTTAAAAACGCTCGTACCGTGAAAGATGCACATCCATTACCTCATCAAGCAGATGTACTTGCAGCGTTGGGAGGCAATGCCTTTTTCAGTTCCATGGATTTGACATCCGGGTATTACAATGTCCCACTGCATGAGGATGATAAGAAATACACTGCGTTTTCCTCTCCTCTCGGTTTACATGAATATAACCGTATGCTCCAGGGGCTGTGTAACAGTCCAGCTACGTTCATGAGAATGATGCTCACAATCTTTGGTGATCAGAACTCACTGAGTCTTCTTTGTTACTTAGATGACCTTCTGGTCTTTGGCAAGTCGGAAGAAGAGAGCTTGCAGAGGCTGGAGATGGTATTTCAGCGTTTACGAGAACACAACCTGAAGTTGTCTCCATCTAAGTGTCAGTTTTTGAGAAAGTCACTGAAGTTTTTGGGACACATTGTTTCTCGGGAGGGGATAGCCACAGACCCCGATAAGGTGCAGGCGATAGTGGGTGTGACGGAGAGCGATATTATGGAGTCGGATGGGGTCACCCCGTCTGCCAATAAGATCCGGTCATTTTTAGGAATGATGGTGTATTATCAGCATTACATTGAGAACTGCTCTGTAGTTGCAAGACCACTGTTTCAGTTGACCACGGGTGTGAAGAAGCCACGGAGAGGCAAAGTAAAAAGCAAGAGAGCTGCCCCCCTTCGTAGGCTTAGTGCAGCAGACTGGACTGTGGAGTGTAGGGAGGCCTTTGAGGCGTTAAAAGCCGCATTGGTGGGACAAACTCTGTTGGCTCACCCTGACTTTTCTCAGCCATTTTTATTGTCTGTAGATGCATCCACTAGTGCAGGGGTCAGGAACCTTTTTGACTGGAGAGCCATAAAAGCCAAATATTTCTAAATATATTTCATTGAGAGCCATATAGTATTTTTAACATATAATAAATTAAATATGTCTTACTTTTAATGCGACTTCTGGTGCTGCATGGTTTTGCTGATGGCCTTGTAATCTGGTTCATACGTGGTGAGATTGAGCTTCATGCAGGCGTTGAGGCTTCCATCAGTTAAACGTGAGCGTAGGTTGGTCTTAATGTTCCTCATATGCGAGAATGACTGCCCACATGCATATGTAGAGCCAAACATGGTCAATATACGGCAATACTCACGCTGCATTGTGTGGTATGTCACAGGAAGCTCGTTCCAAGTTTTAAGAATCAGCTGGTCTTCAGGTTGAAGATTTTTTATTTCTGTCCACTTGTGTTCCCTCGCCAGCTCTGCTCGCTATATCTTCAGCTACAGATACTATTAGCTGTATCTTCAAAACTAATTTCTGTTTACTTTTAAATGACAGTATTATTACGAAATATCACAAGTATTAAAAAAAAAAAAAAAAAAAAAATTTTTTTACTAAAAAAATTCTCGGAGCCATATGCTGTCACCAGAAGAGCCATATATGGCTCGCGAGCCATAGGTTCCCGACCCCTGCACTAGTGGACTGGGAGCTGTGCTTTCACAAGTGCAGGAAGGGTGTAGCACAGCCAGGCCCATAGCTTTCGCTAGTAAATCTTTGAATCATGCTCAGTCTAAATATCCCGCTCATAGGCTTGAGTTTCTCGCCATGAAATGGGCTATACACGACAAGTTTAGCCATTGGCTGCGAGGACATAAATTTACAGTGTGGACAGACAATAATCCCCTTAAGTACATCCTCACAAAGCCAAAACTCGATGCATGCGAGCAGAGATGGGTGGCGAAGCTGGCACCTTTTGATTTTGACATTCAGTACATTCCTGGGCCTAAAAATACAGTAGCTGATGCACTGAGCAGGGAGCCGTTTGCTAAACCTAGGGTGATGCACAGGCTGACAAGGACCTCGTATGATGTCTTGTTGAGGGAGGCTAGAGGTTTAGAGGTGGATGACGTGCAGAACATGTTCCGTCTTACCTGTGAGGAACCAGAGGTGAGGAGGAAGGGCCTAGGATTGTCCATTCAGAGTTCCCGTAAGGCCAGTGGTGAGGTGGGTAGTGACAGTGGGAGCATATCTCGTGAAGAGGTATCTGCTGTACTCCACACACATCGCTGTTGGGAGGATGGCGCAGCTATGAGAGCAGTCTCTCATGTGCAGCAGCTAGAAAGGTTGGTGTCCCTGGGACAGAGCCCATTGCCTGTCCTCACTCATGAGGAATTGTACGACAAACAGTGTCAGGACCCTGTCACTGGTAGAGTCAAATTCTTTGTAGATAGAGGCCGCCGCCCATCTCGAAGAGAGAGAGTTCATGAGTCGAAAGAAACAAACCGCACATTGAGACAGTGGGGAAAACTCACAACAAAATTGGGAGTGTTGTACCGTGTTTCAAAACACGTTGTGAGTGGGAAGAAGGTCTTTCAATATGTTGTCCCGAGCGCTCTGAGAGGACAGGTGCTGCAAGGGGTACATGATGAGGCCGGGCACCAGGGCCAGCAGCGCACATTGTGGCTCACTAGACAACGTTTCTATTGGGACTCCATGGAAAAGGATGTCAAAGAATATGTGAGTCATTGTAAGAGATGTGTACTGAGCAAAGCACCTGAGCCGGAGGCGAGGGCTCCGCTGGTATCTATAGTGACCACTGCACCACTGGAGTTGGTGTGTATTGACTTTTGGTCGGCTGAGGATGCCAATAATAAGTCCATTGATGTGCTTGTTATAACCGACCATTTTACCAAACTAGCGTGTGCTTATCCGTGTCCCAATCAAACTGCAAAGACGGTGGCCAGAGTGCTCTGGAATAACTTTTTTTCTGTTTATGGTTTTGCAGCCTGCATTCATAGCGACAGAGGAGCTAATTTTGAGAGTGCACTCATAGCAGAAATGCTTCAGATGGCAGGGGTTGAAAAATCCCATACCACGCCATACCATCCTATGGGAAATGGACAAGTAGAACGCCTAAACCGCACTTTAGGTAGTATGATCCGTGCTTTGCCACCTCGTTCCAAGGTGAAATGGCCTCAGATGTTGAACACTTTGACGTTTGCTTATAATTGCACAGTGCACGAGACCACGGGGGTCCCACCCTTCTTTTTGATGTTTGGTCGCACTCCAAGATTACCTGTCGATGTCATGTTTCAGAGTGTCCTTTTGGATGGAGATACGGTGGATGTGGATAAGTATGTCCAGTCACTGGGAAAGGATCTAAGGGAAGCGATGGCACTTGCTCAAAAGCATGCTGAGAAGCAACAGACCAGGCAAGCTGAGGTGTATAACAGACAGTTAAAGGGACATGCGGTAGAGAAGGGGGATCGGGTCTTACTGGCAAATAAGGGGGAGCGAGGCAAGAAAAAGCTAGCTGACCGCTGGGAGAGTGCCGTCTATACTGTAGTGTGTAAAAACAGTGGGCTGAATGTATACAGTATCCGTCATCCTGTCACAGGGAGGATTAAGACTGTTCATAGGAACTTGATTATGCCCGTCAATTTCCTGCCTCTGCCGTCATGGGATGGGCCAGAGATTGAGGTGTCTATTCCTGGCACTGTTCCGAGTGAGGAAATGACAGATGATTCTGTTGAGGATGAGCTGAGGACTGCCCGGTGGGTTGCTCATCTTCCTGAGTCCAGTGTGGAGGGGGTAGTAGATACCACGACAGGGATGGGTGTATCAGAGCCAGCAGGGGAGCAGGTAGGGAGCATGAGTAGTGATCAACATCATAGAATTACACTTGAGACACATAATGGTGAGGAGCAGGAGTGTAAACTGAAGAAACCACGCCACTTTTGGATGGAGGGACCAGATGCAGATGTTGAATCAGAGGAGTCATACTCTGTAATTGTTTATCAGGATAGTGATCAGTCGTCAGACACGACAACTGTGGAATCATTTACTGGAGACATGATTGCTTCGGAAGAGGCCCCTTGTAGTGCATCCTTATTTGTACCAGTGAGTGAACCTGAATCGGCCATTGTCGATGTCACACCGAGTGTAGTTGAGGTACCTCAAGGGGTTTACACTAGGCGGGGGAGACTAATCAGGCCAGTTAACAGGCTCATTCAGACGATGGCGGTACAAGTCAGGGCTCTGCTGTCATCCTAAGAGGTGACACAATTTTTTTTGTTTTCTTTTGAGTAATTATTTTTATTACTGGGAAATTTTTTTTTTTCTGTTCTTTCATTGATTTTGCTGTTTGGTTTTCTTTGAGTCATGCTGGTAGTTACGGTTGTCTATTGCACTAGACATGATTTGGTAATTTTGGTGTATTCCATGGTATAAATATGTACATGGCATGTTTTTTTGCCTGTGGTTAGATGAGGGGCTCGCTACCCTTTATTTTTCCTGATCCTTTATCGGATAGCTTTTGAGCTGGTCAACCTATTTTCTAGGTTTGGAATTAAGGGAATACACTGAGTTACATGTGACGCGTTGACTTATTGTGAATTTTTTTTTATTTTCTGTTTCTTTGGTTTACACTTACGCTGTTGAGCTGATTGAGGGGAACACTGTCCATGATCTGGCATAAGTCAGTAGGGGAGTATGTAGCAGAGTGAAGTTGTTATGCTAGAATCACGGACAGAAACTGTTATATTTTATCTTAAATAAGTAGGTCAAAACGGAGACACTCTTACTTTGAAGGAACAAAAGTGGACCGAGCCCACTTTAGTGTTATGGAGGGGTGTCTTGGCTACTACCTGATATTAATTTCCTCACATTGAGTTACCAATTCCCCAAACGAAATCCCTTTTGGGTCTTGTATAATGGGTTTAGAGAAGATAGGATATCTTTCCATTGAATAATTGTTGTATTGTAAATACGTTCAACTAAAGTACACAATGGTTTGGCCGGTTTGTCGACGAGAGACACGCCGGTGGGAGGTGCTCGCTCTCTTTGTGCTGGTTGAGGACGAGAGCAAGAGGTATGCGCTTCCGTTTATCTAATATTGGATTTAACTGCTTTGTATAAATTGTAAAACTGATTTAGGTTTTGGTTTTGGTACTGAAATACCCTGTTGTGTAATGACATTAATTCGCCCTGTGTAAAACAGCCATAGTACGTTCGTGTACTAACTCAGTATTCTGTTTGGTAATATCAGGTGGAGTGCACTTTGATGACGGTCGCTAACGCCGCCATGTGTTGTGTACGTGCTGTTTTGATTAACAGGTATGAACCGTTGGTTTTGTATTTTGGTTTAATTAATGCTTACACACTGTCTTTTATTTCATATTGTTTTGTATGTTTTTGCTGAAGCTAACTTGCACTGAGCTAAATGTATCTAATGGTCGTGACTGTAGACGGCGCGCTGTTTTAAATGTGCGCGCGCGCGCTCTCTTTGTGTTTGTTGAGGACGAGAGCAAGAGGTGGACTGCACTTTGATGACGGTCGATAACGCCGCCATGTCTTGTGTACGTGCTGTTTTGATTAACAGGATTGCCAAATAAACAACCACCAAATGGGTACCATTGTCTGAGTGTCTACGTCCACCTCACACCAGACACAACGCAGAATTCATCACGCTACATAACAATGATGAATTGTAACATTGTTTTTTTTATTTTTTTTTTGTTTTTTTTTTATTTTTTTTAAATAGATTCGGGGCTTTTCAGAATACATCCGGGGCTTGAGCCCAGGTAGCCACCCCCTAGCTCCGCCCCTGATCCATACCTCATTTTAGCATTTTGTTTGTGTACGTTTTTCATTTTGTACCTCATTGTTTGCATTTTGTACTTTATGTACCTTATATGTGACAAATAAAACAAAACTTGAACTTGATAGGGACACACCCATATTTGGCTAAAGATGGACAAAAGGAGGGACTAGTTAGGTCATATGGGTTCGACAGACGGTATACAACATCGCAAGTGTGCCATTCATTATCATGGAAAAGAGGACAACAAGCAAGTTATTTTCCTGCCTAGCAACAAGCAATGCTCAATCTCATGGAATTTTGCATTGGTGCATATTGCATATACTTGTGTGACACCTGCGTTTATTTTGAGAGAACGGCATCACATCTGCTGTAACAACTGTTCTTCTACTGTCAGTCACTCAGCGCTGTGTCGGTTGCTTTGTGCTACTCTATCGCCGCCTGGTGGTGGTTAGAGGATGAGGCGCCCTGCACACACTTACCGAAGCACTGGACTGAGTGACCGGCCATCATTCAATTATAATGGTAAATTGCAGGGACATAACATAGCAGTTGTATACAATCAGGGGCGTAGCTGTAGAATCTGGGCCCTATGAAAGAATGTATTTGTATTTTGTAGGTCCCCAGTGAAAGCGCGCGAGAGCATTTTTTTTTACCATTTATTTATTTATTTATTGATGAAAACGCATAATATGGTTTTCACCTATACATTCGGATCAGCAGTTCAGCACCTGCACTGTTGGTGGGTGAGCCTAGTAAAGGATGTCACATTGCGTTCATCTTCAATGACTGGACCAATGCAATAGTCTACCAAAGCCCCCCCCCTCTCTCTATATATCTCTCACACACACACACACACACACACACACACACACACACACACACACACACACACACACACACACACACACACACACACACACACACACACACACACACACACACACACACACACACACACACACACACACACACACATCCGATTCAATATCTGGAACGGATGATTCCCAAGTGGTTCCCGTCCATCGCCACTCCGGAAATTGAGCGTGCCCACAGAATTTTCAGAAAAGGTCCCCCGGAGAAGGGTGAACGTCCCCGCGCATTCATATTCTGCTGCCTGCGTTTCACTGCACGCCAGTCTCTTCTGCGAGCGAGTGCCCATGTTTTTTTTGTATATTTGACTGTATATGCTGTGGGATCACTGCACGGCTCACTGCATGTGAGCCGGACCATCAAGACCTCCTGATTTTACAGTTTTGTAGTTTTATAATCTCAAATCTGCCTGGTTGCTGTGCGGGTGGGTTTTTGGGCCCCTTTGGCTGTGGTCCGATGGTCGTGGGCTCAAACTGGGGGGGGGGGGGGGGGGGGGCGTGGTTCGGGGTCTCGTCGAGTCGAGGTATTAAAGAGGCATGATGCTTTGGTTCGCTGGGGCGCCGGACTCGGGGTCCTCGGGGGTTGGGGATCGTGGCTGCCGTGTCTGGAGATGGAAGGGGCTCAAGATGTTGACTATTTAGTCATTGTTTTTATTTTTCCTGTTCCTTACTTGGTATTTAATTTGCATTATATCTATTCCTTTTATTTTTTCATTGAATTATTAGGTGTCTTGTCAGTATGTTTTCTTTTTAATCATTATTGTATTATTATTATTATTATTATTATTGTTGCTGTGTCTGTCCGGTGATGTTTTGTTTGTTATTGTGGTGACTGTAATGTGCTGTGTTTTGTTTCATGTAAAAAAGGAAAATAAAAAAGATCTGATAAAAAAAAATATATATATATATATATATATATATATATATATATATATATATATATATATATATATATATATATATATATATATATATATATATATATATATATATATATATATATATATATATTACTAGCACCTAAACTGTGTAGTGTATTGAGAGGGTACCCCTATTAACTGTTACACCGCTGAACGGCATGCTGGGTAGAGCTCATTCACTAGCTAGCCAGGTAGCATAACAGCTGAACGGCATGCTGGGTAGAGCTCATTCACTAGCTAGCCAGGTAGCATAACAGCTGAACGGCATGCTGGGTAGAGCTCATTCACTAGCTAGCCAGGTAGCATAACAGCTGAACGGCATGCTGGGTACAGCTCACTAGCTAGCCAGGTAGCATAACAGCTGAACGGCATGCTGGGTACAGCTCATTCACTAGCTAGCCAGGTAGCATAACAGCTGAACGGCATGCTGGGTACAGCTCATTCACTAGCTAGCCAGGTAGCATAACAGCTGGGAGAGGCTCCGTCGCTACAGTACACTCAAGAACAGAAAAGAAAGATGAAGAAAGAGAGACCGGAGATGTGACCCTTTCTTTCACTAATCTCACACATTTCCTCCAACTTATAAATATCAAGATTTTAGAAGGAAATCATCTCAGACATCATCAAAGTTGAATTTGTAGAACAATAAACAACAATAACAGTCATTGACAATAACCTCAAACTAAGAAGGGACCACAACACTGCAGGGGAAGTTTAATGCTTCTAATGTCAACACAGTATAGGTAAACAATGTCATTCATAAAATCGGTTATTCTTTCTACAGTATGACTACTTGGTACAGTGACCTGAACGCGACCTGAACATCAGAGACAAAAGGGACACCTGTGCAACATTGTGACGGTGTCTGGTTAGGTGATCGATGTCTCACAGACCTGATGGCTATCTTTGACAATCAGGTTCTCCGCGCAGGCAGGGTTACTTTCGTTAGTCGTTTAACACTCGCCTCAGGGGAGTCACTGCTGCCGCCCTTTCATCACCGTGACAAATTCAAGTGAGATCCTCCCTTCAAGGTCGGAGGGAACGAGTCGACAAATTGAAGTGTACTCTGTGAGATCCTCCCTTCAAGGGCGGAGGGAACGAGTCGACAGCGACGTGTATGATTGGTTGCAGTCCATGTGCACTCAGAGGCGACTTTTAGCCGCAGGACGCATTGTGATCTTTCATCGTTTCCCGTGCAAGAACCATGTGTGACCGGTGTGATCTCGCTCTGCGTTGTGTTTCGATTCGACCCCTGTTAAGGGATCGCCCTGAGTGGGAGTTGAACCCCGGTCTCCGGCGCCGTGGGCGGCATCACAGACCACTGTACCAAGAGGTGAATTCACTTCTAAGTACTGGGTCTGGATGCCTCTGGGGAGTGAGTTTACTTGCAGTACCGCTTAACGTCCACAGCCACTACAAGTCCCTCGTGACTGTGGATAGACATGCGGTACCTCCATTACACGTGTAAGTAAATTCATTAATTTAATTTTTTTTATCCACTTTTTCTCCCATTTTCTATTTTTCTCCCATCCCAATTTTCGTATCATCCAATTCAACCCTCCCCTGTCTTTTGAACGCTGTTTCTTGCCTCCCACAAGCCGGCTGCAATGTGGACTAAGTCATACATAGCACGAGTCCCCTCCGATACTCGAGGTAACAGCCGTTGCATCTTTCCACCTGCGCGGCTCGATCTTGCAGCATCGGGGGTCTGGGCTTTGGAGGGGCCCCGCCCCCGTCGCTTCCTGATTCTACTGCGCAGGCGCACCAACCGACCTGTAGGAGTCGCTGTCCACAACGCCCGATCCCCACCCATCAGTTTCCCTCCCCCTAATACTGCCAATGTGTATTAGTGCGGACGACCAGCTAAACTGAAAGCAATGTGGAGCGCTGGGCTCGAACAGGCGAACCCAGCGTCTCCAGTATTCGTGGTGAGCGCCTTGCCCACTGCACCACGTAGCCTCCATTCATTCAATCTTTATTTAATCTTGAAGGATCATTGAGAACAAGCTCTCATTTACAATGGTGTTGAGAAATACAACACATAATAAATACAAAACAAAACAATATAGAAACGAAGTTTCAATCAGTTAAACATTTAAAATTATTAAAAACCATCAGGGGCCCTGAGATGAATTGCATCATTTCACTAATGTAAGTAAGTAAGTAAGTAAGTAAGTATTTATAAAGCACCTTTCATACATGTCATGTAGCTCAAAGTGCTGTACACAATTATAGGCATATATAACGATAAAAGCAATAAAGTCATAGTGATCAGTTAAGTTCAATGTTTAAAAAAAAATAATAATAATAATAGTAACGTAAAAATGAGAATAACGTAAAAACAGTCATTTGCTTACCAGTTTGGGAGAACAGGTCCGCACAAACATTTCCGCTCAGTGGCAACCGGAAGTGCACTAAACCAATGCACTTGTATGGTAGGTAGCAATGTTTAGGTCTTATAATGCTAGTGTAGTTACGTTTTTATCAGTGGTCATAGTTGGGTCCATAGTGCTTTACCAAGTCCCATGGATCCATCAGTGGCCGTGTATTGTGTGCGTATGTACCCGTTCGCTCATGTGGTCAGTGGCCAGAGTTGGGTCCACAGGACTTATCCAAGTCCCATGGACCCATCAGTGGCCGCGTCTTGTGGTAGAAAGAAAGAAAAAGAAAAACGTATAAAGAAAACAGTCTAAAGTTTGAAAGTTTGGGAGGTCCGCAAAAACACGCCTTCAGCTCAGAAGCTGAGGCGTGTCAAAAACTTTTGAAAAACTGGAGGCGTGTCTCCTATTGTACCCATTCCTTTATCTAAAAAGTTTGAAAGTTTGGGAGGTCCGCAAAAACACGCCTTCAGCTCAGAAGCTGAGGCGTGTCAAAAACGTTTGAAAAACTGGAGGCGTGTCTCCTATTGTACCCATTCCTTCATCTAAAAAGTTTGAAAGTTTGGGAGGTCCGCAAAAACACGCCTTCAGCTCAGAAGCTGAGGCGTGTCAAAAACTTTTGAAAAACTGGAGGCGTGTCTCCTATGTACCCGTTCCTTCATCTAAAAAGTTGGGTCCACAAGGCTTATCCTAGCCTCATGGATCCATCAGGTTTTTCCAAGCCATAACTATTTGTAAGCTAGACTGTATAGGTACGTTTTTAATTTTCCTTTAAAAATGTGTATAGAGCTGGCGTTTCTGATGTGTGTTGGTAGTGTGTTCCATAGTTTTGGGGCATAGTTGGCAAATGCCATACTTCCTATCCTTTTTTGGTTTCTGGGCGTGTCTAGTAAACCTGTAGTGGATGACCGTAGCGTTCTTGAGGGCAGATAACTAACTAGGGAATTTGCTATGTATTTTGGGCCTTGCTCATTAAGAGCTTTATATGTTAGGAAAAGGACCTTAAAATCAATTCTATGAGTTATTGGAAGCCAGTGCAGAGTGGCCAGGACTGGAGTGATATGTTCTCTTCTCCTTGTATGAGTTAGTAATCGAGCTGCAGAGTTTTGGATAAGCTGAAGCTTCCCAATGGTTGCGTTGGGAAGACCAGTGAACAGTGCATTACAATAGTCAAGCCGACTTGATACAAAAGCATGAATAAGTTTCTCTGCATCCTTTTTATTTACGAAAGGTCTTACTTTCGCTATGTTTCTTAGGTGGAAGAATGACGTTTTCATGGCCTTATTTATATGAGACTTAAAGGTCAGGTCTGAGTCCAAGATGACACCTAGGCTTGTAACCTCAGTCTTTACATAGGATGACAGACTCCCCAGGTTTTTACAAAGCACTTCCCTTTTCGCTTTTGGGCCGATCAATAGGATTTCGGTCTTGCTTTCGTTTAATTTTAGGAAGTTATTGTTCATCCACTTGTTTATTGCTAACAGACAATTTGTAATGGACTGTATGGCTGTAGTGTTATTTGGTTCTGCGGAGATATATAGTTGTGTATCATCAGCATAACTATGGAAGCATACATTGTGGTCTCGAATGATGTCCCCGAGGGGCAGCATATATAGTGAGAAGAGTAATGGACCAAGGCAGCTTCCTTGTGCGACTCCAAAATTGCTGTCATGTTCCTCGGATACATTGTCTCCAAGCTTAACATAGAACCTTCTCCCCTTAATGTATGTTATGAGCCAATTTAGTACATGATCGGAAAAGCCAACCAGTCTTTCTAGACGACTGATCAAGATATTATGGTCAATCGTATCGAACGCTGCACTAAGGTCCAATAGGACAAGAATTGAGACTTTGCCAGCATCGGAGTTTAGCCTGAGGTCGCTAACTATTTTGGTAAGGGCAGTTTCAGTGCTGTGATTTGTTCTGAAACCTGATTGTAGTTATGGAAGGTTCGATATTGGCCTATAGCTTTTTAGTTCGTTTACATCTAAGTTTGTTTTCTTTAGTAGTGGTTTTACTACAGCTGTTTTAAATGCATCTGGAAAAGTGCCTGTTTGAAGAGACATATTTATGATTTCAAGGACATGATTTGAGACACTATCAAACACCCGCTTGAGAAATGCTGTTGGTATAGGATCGAGGCAGGAGGTGGCGGAATTACACTCAGAGACAATCTTACAGAGGTCAGGTAATGTAATACATGTGAATTCCCCCATAGTTATCTCAGGTGGGGTTTCACTCATAGTCAGATCTATATCAGCGGTAATGCTTGCTCTAATCAATGATATTTTTTCATTAAAGAAAACTGCGAACTCTTCACATTTTGTGGCTGATTGCTGCGGTATATGGGGGGGTGGTATGTTAATCAGCCGGTCAATGGTGGAAAAAAGTACCCTGGAGTTACCCATATTTTCTGAGATCATTTTGGAAAAATATTCCTTTCTCGCATTTCCTAATGTGGGGCGACAGGGGCTCAGGAGGTTTATATAGGGAGCAGTCGTTCATATAGGGATGAGCGAGGCGTGCAGAGAGCAGTGGAGAGAGAGGGAAACCCCTGTATGGAGTCACAAGGTGTCATAGAGAGAGAGAGAGAGAGAGAGAGAGAGAGAGAGAGAGAGAGAGAGAGAGAGAGAGACAGAGACAGAGACAGAGAAGAGAAGAGAGAGAGAGAGAGAGAGAGAGAGAGAGAGAGAGAGAGAGAGAGAGAGAGAGAGAGAGAGAGAGAGAGAGAGAGAGAGAGAGAGAGAGAGAGAGAGAGGGAAACCTGGGCCCTGTTTCTTGTACCTGGTTCAACTAAGTCGATCAAGATGTCATTATCCAGCTTCAGTTAACCCGATGTTTGAAGCCGGGATTTTCCTGTTTCACGAAGGTGGATTCAGTCTCGTTAACTCAAGCCAGACTTGCGACTCAGGCTAAATGCGCGCGGCCGTTTTAGGTGAAAAGCCAGCACGTATCGATGGCAGAGATCCTGATTCTCAACGGCATTGATTGATTAATTGATTTAAGACTTTATTGACAGATTGCAATACGGCTCAATCGCCTCGCCGACAAGTTAAATGCGTTATCTATAGGCTAATTCTAAGTCCCTCATTACCTCAATCAATCAGATTATATTTCTTTAAACTTGCCTGCTGGATTGAATAATCAAATGAGATCTTGCTAGCGAAAATAATTAGTTAACTGTTATACAGAATTACGATACGGCTCTCTTACCCATTGATTGATGTATAGTCAATCTTTAACTTATCTCCAATGTGGTCTAACGGGTTGTTCTTTTGACTTTCACACGGACGACCGGGGTTCAAGACCCTAGTCGTCTCCTTCTTTTTGCAATATAGGAATAATTCAATTTGGTGCACGTTGAGAGCTATATAAAGAATGACATCCTCAATGCATGTAGATTTATAATATTTTAACTTAAAACCAGGCTACTTTGGCGTATAATCATTAATATTATATTCAAAAAAATCATATTGGAAACAACAGGATTTGAACCGCAGTCGCTGGGTTGGCAGGCTTGAGCACTACCGCTGCACCACTGTGCCAGATGGGATAAATTCATTGTTTATACATTAATGAACGAGAGACCCGTGTTTAGAATATCCTTTGTTTTGAATGAAGTTTATCTCTTTATCCTCATTCATTAATGTGACGTCAACGGCTCATTCAATTTCTCAAATCCGTCAAACAGCGCATCTCATCAGACATCTTAATCCCAGTTACAATTAAAATAACCACATAATGTGTACATCGCACGAGCGAGCGCCACCGTCGCCACGGTATATATAACGTGCATTATTTAGGACAAAGTGAATTTAGTATCAGCATTTTGGGTCTATTTTACATTTCAAAAGCCCCCTCTGGAAGAATGGAGCACAAAAACGTAATTCAGAATGGTATAATGCAGATCGTAGACTGTGGGAATAGTTTCAGGAAACGGGCTGTCACTTCTTTGCGGGGGCGTGGCTCTGCGTGATCGGGCTAACTTGAACTTGAACTCTGCTTTCGAGCAGGCTCAAACTTTTGGATCTGTTGTCATGGTGATTTGGAAAATCCACGTACATGAAACCGGAAAGTCCGGCTAACCCAGTTATCCAGTTAAAGTTATCCGGCTAACTCAGTTATCCAGGTACAAGAAACAGGGCCCTGGAGTCACAAGGTGTCCCTCATAATAATAATAATAAACTTTATTTGTATAGCACCTTTCATACAGAAACTGCAGCTCAAAGTGCTTCACAACAGAAAAAAGACAGGCATAAAATGAGCACATGAAGTGCAGACATATAAAATCACAGTTTTTTACATTAGGATCTAACATCCCAACAGGCCACCTTGTTTATGGTTTGATTCAATTTTAAATAGACAATAATAAAAAGAGTAAGATAAAATAGACAGAGTAAAACCAAACACTATTCTCAATAAACTCCAATATGTCCAAAACTCTGCTGCCCGCACGCTCATCTCCACCCGTCGCTCTGATCACATCACCCCTGTCCTCCACGACCTCCACTGGCTTCCAATCAAATACAGCAGTGTTTCCCAACCGGGGGTACGCGTACCCCTAGGGGTACGTGGGTGGTCCCCAGGGGGTACATGAAAAGATATAAAAAAAAAAAAAAAAAAAATGTTACCAACTTTTTTTTAACAAGTTCAGGGTCGGGGAGTGTGTAGTATCCTCAAGAATATGTGCATAATCTTGTGTAATTTTTGCAATTGTACTTATCTAATTTACATGATTAGAAGAATTATGGTAAACTTTACCAGCTATACGTTAATATAATTAACTGAGTTCACATTGACTGTGAGATGGAGAATTGATTAGACAGGAAGTTAAGAGCGGAACATGTAGTTCAGGTGATGCGCCAGGTCCCCCTAGGACAGGATACATTTTAAAATACTTCTCATCACATTTAAAGCCCTCAACAACCTTGCCCCTCCCTACCGGTCCGACCTCCTCCACCGTCACACGCCCACCCGTCGCCTTCTGCTGATGCCAACCTCCTAACACCTCCCACCACGACCAGGCTCCGGACCTGGGGCGACAGGGCCTTTGCTGCTGCTGCCCCCTCCCTCTGGAATGCCCTCCCCAGCCATATCCGTGATGCAAACACCCTGACATCTTTTAAATCAGCCCTCAGAACCCACCTTTTTCAATCTTGCTTTTGACCTCTAATTCTGTTGGTTTTATTTTATTTTGTCATGTATTATTTTTGTTCTGTTTTTCCATAGTTTGTCTCTCCTACCCATGTAAAGCGTCTTTGAGCACCTGGAAAAGCGCTATATAAGATAGATGTATTATTATTATTATTATTATTATTATTATTATTATTATTATTATTATTATTATTATTATTATTATTATTATTATTATTATTATTATTATTATTATTATTATTATTATTATTATATTATTATTATTATTATTATTATTATTATTATTATTATTATTATTATTATTATTATTATTATTATTATTATTATTATTATTATTATTATTATTATTATTATTATTATTATTATTATTATTATTATTATTATTATTATTATTATTATTATTATTATTATTATTATTATTATTATTATTATTATTATTATTATTATTATTATTATTATTATTATTATTATTATTATTATTATTATTATTATTATTATTATTATTATTATTATTATTATTATTATTATTATTATTATTATTATTATTATTATTATTATTATTATTAAAATAGTGCAATAGTGCAGTGCAATAAAATTGTAGAATAGAATAGATTAAAAAAATATATATTACAGTGCAATAAAATAGTTCTGGATTACTGTTCAACAGTTCAAAGTCGTCTTTACCTTCTCTGTTTGGTATCCACAGTTTAAAACTTGACAGTCTTCCCTCCTGTTTTATACCCACTTTGACCCTTTGAACCCCCCACGCGGGCAGCCTGAATACTTTCCACAACAAATTCGTGTTTCCGCGTCTCTGATTGGCCACGCGCGTTTCTGGTCATGTGACATGTGCGCCAATCGTGGGACCGCAAGTTTTTGGACGGTTAAGCTTAGGCACTCTTTCGAAGTTGGTTAAGGTTAGAGTTTGTCTCAGAGCAGGGCGATAGAACGCCAGCCCTGATTCCAAACTCTAACCTTAACCAACTTCGAAAGAGTCGCCTAAGCTTAACAGTGATAAACTAGGCGTTAGGTAGTTTGCTGCTGGTCGAGGCGGAAATGGGCGCGTCACGCGATTGGGGCGCACATGTCACATGACCAGAAACGTCAGTGGCCAATCAGATCGCACCAGAAATGGCAGTGGCCAATCAGATTCACAAAACGCGAACGCGGAAGCATGAACCGGTTAGGCTTCGAATAGACGCCCCCCTCCCCCCTTCTTTGTTGTTCCAGCACGGCGCGGGACCCGACCCCCCCCTCCCCCCTTCCCACCCACAACAACACAGAGGAACAGATCACAAACGGACAATACTTCGAACCTGCCAACATCAAGGAAATAACCAACGCCAATGGACTGAAAATTTTTCACATTAACATTAACAGCTTAAAAAACAAATTGGATGAAATCAAACAAATATTCATAAATGGTAAGGCAAACATACTGTGCTTCTCAGAAACTAAGCTCGACGATTCTGTAAAAGATCCAGAGATAGAGATTGAGAACTACTCAATAATCAGGAATGATAGGAACAAACATGGAGGTGGTGTCTGTATGTACATACACAAGGACACCAAATTCATCAACAGAAATGACCTGAATCATAAATCAATTGAAACTGTATGGGTGGAAATCCTATTCGAAAGGGCGAAATCCCTACTGGTTGGCACAGTCTACAGGCCGCCAGATCATAGTGGCTTTTATGATACACTGGATGGGTGTTTAGCTGGAGTTGAGGATGTAGACAAAATTCTTATTGGAGACTGGAACACGGATATGCAACGAAAAGATGCACCCGTCTTCAAGGCCTTCAGTAGGTTTTGTGATCTGCATGGCCTCAGCCAGCTAATCACCCAACCCACACGTGTATGTGAATCAACTCAGACTACCATTGACCTCATTCTGACCTCCGACAAGTCCAAGATCTCAAATAAAGGGGTTATAGCATGTGGGTTAAGTGATCATTATATGATATTCTGTACCCGAAAAAAACTAAAACAAAAGGCTGGCTGCCACAAAACAGTCACATCTAGAGACCTCAAAACCTACTCTAGCGAGGCCTTCAACCTTGAACTGGAGAGTCTGGACTGGTCAGATGAACTCAATGGTACACTGGTTGACGAAACATGGCTTGGTTTCAAAACCAAATTCTCAGCAATACTAAACGACATGGCCCCCCTAAGAACCACCAGGGTAAAAAATCGCGCTGAGCCGTGGATGCACTCCGAAATACTGGCCGCTATGAAAACCAGAGACAAAAAATGCTCTGAGTTTTGTAAAAGTCAGTCAAAGCTTACTAAAAGCACGAGCAGTGAACTCCAAGCCCACGTGACTGAACTCAAACTAGAAAGAAACAGACTAAGAAACGACGTAAACTCCATGATCAAAACTGCAAAAAAGAATTTCATCAATGACAAAACTGAGGAAAACAAAAACAAACCACGTGAACTTTGGAAATTACTCAATAATCAACTAGGATGCAGTAAAAAACTTAAAACCAGATTCTCAAACATAAACATAAAAACTGACAACACGCTCATCACAGACAAGCTGGATGTAGCCAATTACTTAAACATTTTCTTCACAAACATAGCCACAACACTGGTAAACAAACTACCCTCCCACTCAGGGCTTTATGGGGTAGAACACATAGTAGCTTACTACAAAAACCTAGGGGTCCGCAAGGACGACTTCAAGCTGGAAATGGTAACAACAGATGAGGTACTCAATAAACTGAGCGCCCTCCAACCTAACAAGGCCACTGGCCATGACAACATCCCCTCCAAATTCCTCAGAGACTCAGCAGCCGCCATCACACCAATCATCACACACATAATAAACCTCTCCATAAAACAGGGACACGTCCCCAAGGACTTCAAAATTGCGAGGGTGACCCCTCTGCACAAAAAGGGCAGCAAATTAGACCCAGGCAACTACCGCCCTGTTTCTATTCTCACCTCCATCTCGAAAGTCATGGAAAAAATAGTCTACGAACAGGTCGAAAAGTACCTAGCGGAAAAAAATCTAATCTACGAATTCCAATCTGGCTTCAGAACATCCCACTCCACTGACACATGCCTTCTCTATTTGAATGACCACATCAAACAAGAGGTGGACGCAGGCAAATACTGCGGCATGGTCATGCTGGACCTACAAAAGGCCTTTGACACGGTCAATCACTCCATTCTGATTGACAAGCTAAAAGCAATTGGTTTTGATAGTCTATCAGTGAGCTGGATGCAATCCTACCTTGAGGGGAGGGAACAGATGGTGGAGGTAAACGGTACCCTATCCCCCCCCCCTCACAGTGAGCTGTGGTGTTCCACAAGGAAGCATACTAGGACCGCTACTGTTCCTAATTTATGCAAATGACATGTCGTCAGCTTGTGACTGCAACTTGTTCCTGTTTGCGGACGACTCAGCCCTGCTGGTCTCTGACAAGAACAAGTTACAGGTTGAAAAAACCCTCAGCTCGGAACTAGGCAGAATCTGCATATGGCTCGCTGATAACAAACTATCATTACACATGGGCAAAACAGAGTCCATTCTCTTCGGTTCAAATAACAAACTCAGCAAGACCGACGGCTTCTCAGTTACAGTGGGTGACAATATTGTCACAAGGAAAGATGAAATTACCTACCTGGGTTCCATCCTAGAGGCTAATCTCTCCTGTGACAAAATGGCATCCAATGTAATAAAAAAAGTCAACCAACGAACTCGATTCTTATACCGGATCTCCTCTCTGGTAAACAAGAACACCCTGAAGACTCTGGCAGGAGCACTCATTCAGGGGTACTACGACTATGCTTGCACCTCATGGTACCAAAGCACCTCAAAGGCGCTAAAAACAAAATTACAAACATCTCAAAACAAACTGGTCAGACTACTGCTTGACCTTACTCCTAGAACCCACCTCACCCCTGCCCACTTCGACAACCTAGGATGGCTTAGTGTAGACGACAGAGTACAACAACTTGCAATGGGCCTGGTCTACAAGATACACTACACGACCAAGGTACCCATGTACATGTCAAAATACTTCCCAAAGGTCAGTGAATACCACGATCACAACACCAGAGGGAGCTCCACAAATCATGTTAAACCCAGATTCGGCTCAAATAAGGGACTAAACACGTTTCGCAATTATGCCACATCAATGTGGAACGCCCTACCCAAAGCTGTAAAGGAATGTGGATCACTACCCACTTTCAAAACCTCTCTCAAGGGACACCTACGGGAGACTGCAATTCAACACTGGCCCCTGTAAATGTCCTAACACAACCCCCTCCAATGTACAGTCATTTACCTAGTATGGTTTTGTCAATAGTTCAATGTACAATTTTGTTTGTTTGTACAGAGTCTCCCCCCCCTCAATGTACAGTGTTACTTGTTTATACAGTGTGCCCCCCGCCCCCCCCCCCCCCCCCAACCACCTCCAATGTAAATTACCCAGTATGGTTGTCAATATCCCA
>NC_140181.1:11968373-12046373 GCF_963971535.1 Notolepis coatsorum | reverse complement strand
TTTTGATTTAGAAAAACATTTATTTACATATTTCTCATTACAATGTACAATGTCAATACATTAAAAACAACTACTACACATTATATCGGGCAACATATGTCCCCATCACACTTAAAACCACATGAGATCTCACAATAAAAAAAATGCTAAAATACACCTGTCCGTCTGCAACACACAAAAAAAACATTGAAGCTCCACCCAAACAAAAAAAAAATCCATACTTCCATTCAACACATAATATGTCATCAAGAACAACATATGAGCAACCCAAAAGGGTCCGTCAGTCCATTTGTGTCAGTTTTTATATCCAGCTCATGAAAAAAGATCCCCTTCATCAGGACCTTCCGTTCCACCGAAATAATCCTGCAACAGGTATTGTTCCCCGACGCTCCGCGCTTCAGTCCAATCGTCCAGACAGACCCTGTTGTGACAGCCGTCCTCAGCCCCAATAAGAAGCCACTTCCTCTGACCCGGCTACATTCACAACATCTTTCAGTGTCCTTGTCCCAACTGCTTGCAGACACTGTCCAAGCCCAGGTCTACTCCCTCCTGAATGTCCAGCCGGGCTCCACACATCAGAAGCTCCAGTATCATGATAACATTATATTATCCGTTTTTGAGCTTCTGCACAATCTTTCTCAGTCTAAAACTTCCTGGGAAGTGTCCCCCCATTGTTCTTCGACCTCATTTGAGTCCTTGCTGAAAAAATAAACATCTCCAAATCTTCAAAAAAATCTTCCACTTTGACACTTCTCAAATTTTTTGTTGTGTGCAGGAACTTCTGTATCTGCCTGACTGCATAAAAAAATTCCGTTGTGAATCAGACATTGAGAAGCATTTGGGAACTCATCTTCCTCAACACTTGAGATGTCATCCCCCCATGTTTTTCAATCTCACCCCATTGTTTTTCAACTTCATCCTCGTCTACTGGACTGAGAGGAACCTGTGTCTTCTATGACCAAACTTGTCACTCTTTTCTTATCCTGAGAGCCCACCCCTCCATCACTTCCCACCACGCCATCAACTGTCTGACTGTGTACATTGTCCACCACATTCAAATGTTCCCCTATTACTTCACTTGTCAAATTTTTTTTATTCCTTTTTTACCTGACGCAGTGTTGGGCTTGGGGGGACAAAAAAACTCTGCTCTCCTCTGTTACCTCGCCACTTGTTGAAGGGGGGCAGCATCTCTGATTCCCACCTCCTTACCTACACAACCACTGGTTGAGGGGGGAACAGCGTCTCCCACCACTCCCTCTCTGTACCTGCACCACCCCTGTTCCCCCACAGTCGCCACTAGTTGAGGGGGGGCAGCTTCCCTCACTCCTCCCTCCTCTGTACCAAGGCTCTGCTTCGTACCTGCTACACCGGTTCTGTGCCCTGCAGCTGGATACTATCTGCTGCGCTACTGTCGGTCTGCAAAAGACTCTATTTACATTACTGGCGGTCTGCAGCGGGACTCTGTTGTCGACACTGCTCTCAGCTCTGCGCTGCACCACTCCTCCCTCCTCTGTACCACTACCTGCGCTGATCCCAGCCCTGCGCTCCTCCTGGGCTGAGGCGGAGGTCGCCTTGCCCTCTCCCCGCACAATCGCGGGAGAATGACCAGTTCCCCGCACCCGAACACTTCCCCGAATTACCAGAACTCACAAAAACCACATAATCAAACTCATCACCTTTATCTTAAAAACCACTCAAGCTCCTCTCCGCTGTTGTTTAGAATCATTAAAACTGTCGCCTGTGTGAGACAACATGCTTTAAAAGCGGAGATTTACATCCCAATGACATTTTTCTTATAGGGGAATTATCTTCCCATGTCGTGCTAGTTGACTTCTCAATAGTTCATCACTGATGAACGGCGGAACGTTGGAAATAAGACATTTCTGCCTGGGGTGGAGAGCGGCTCTACAGAAAGAAAAGCCCCGTCAACACTTATCCCCGATTGAACCAGTGTGTGCACCTTGTCCACCGAGTCAACAAAGATCACCACTCCTTGATTCATTCTCGCAGCTGATTTAATGCTTTTATGTCCAACATACTTCCAACTGCCAAACTGCAGTCCTCTACTGATACATTAGGAACAGATATCTTAATACATGCTTTCTACCAATTTTGGAAAATCCATATTGGCGTCTGACGTCATCCAGCAGCACAGCCTGGCCGATGCGGCCAAACAAACAAACACTCCCACTTAACCCTATACACACAAAACACACAGCAAACCAACACTACACTTATAATACAATATCCGATAAACAAATTAACAAAATAGACAGATAAGAGAGAGAGAGAGAGAGAGAGAGAGAGAGAGAGAGAGAGAGAGAGAGAGAGAGAGAGAGAGAGAGAGAGAGAGAGAGAGAGAGAGAGAGAAAACACAAACAAAAGCACAGAGCAAAATGCAGTGCTATCTGGCTCTAAATCGACAGTACACCATAGCAGATTATTTGAGCATGGTGACTGATCAACAACTAAAAAGAACCTTGACAAATTACAGACTGAGTGAGCACAGCCTCGCTGTTGAAAAGGAAGGCACAGGAAAACCTGGCTCCCTGCAGAGCAAAGGCTATGCTGTCATTGCATCCTCAGTGAGCCTGAAACTGAGTTGCACTTCCTCACCAAATGTGAAAATATAAAGATATTAGAGAAACGCATTTAAAAAAAATGAACTAATAACAAAAGGTTTTCTTGGCACTACCAGATACAGGAAAACTACCAGTCCTACTAGGGGAGGACTCAACAAGCTGTGAGCTAGCAGCAGCCTATGTTGCTGCCTGCCATAGAGGGACAGTGAGTGACAGTCACCTGACATGTTTATGCCGTAATATTTTATGTACTATTTTATGATGAACATTTGTATGTACTATGACATTATATGTGTTTTGTAATCCATGCTTATGTTATCAACCATTTGCTTTGGCAACATGTACAAGCTGCGTCATGCCAATAAGCCACATGAATTTAATTGAATTGAGAGAGAGACAGACAGACAGACACAGAGAGAGAGAGAGAGAGAGAGAGAGAGAGACACACACAGAGAGAGACAGTGAGAGAGACATACAGAGAAGAGACAGAGAGACAGAAAGACAGACACAGAGAGAGAAAGAGACAGAGAGAGGACACAAACTAAGAAACATACCTGTGTGCCACTTACATTCACCCATTAATCCCGATATATAAGGAGGACCTGTCCATCCTAGAGGGTGAAATCAATGGTCACATTGTAGTTTGTGGCGACCTCAATGCCAGGACAGGACGAGAACCCGACACTCTCACCACACAGGGAGACAAACACCTACCAGGAGGTGAAACATTCCCCTCCCAAATATGCCCCCCCCCAGAAACAACTATGACCAAGTAACAAATAAACTGGATCACAACTCCTACAGCTCTGTCGCTCGTGGGACTGTACATAGTCAACGGTAGGTTCAAATTGGCTCAAAATATTAGACTCCATCATAGACCCATTTCCCTGTATGGTTGCGACAGGTCTGGGGCCCACTTGCAACCAAGATTTCACAAAATGGAAAACACAAATAATGCATGCAGAGCAGAATTAGGAAGATCATCAAATCACCCACTAAGCATCAAAATCCAAAAGAGAGCCTTATAACCACCTAAAAGAAAGGGACCCAGACACAATCCATAACAAAGCCTCACCTACAGAGAGACACTAGAGAGATGCCCGCCCAGCCAGTTGGTTCTGGACTCTACTCACAAACACAAGCAGAGCCACCAGACAGAAACCACACTGGACTAAACCAAATGATAAGAAAACAAAAAGAAAACTATCTGACACATTGGAAAGAATCAACCCAAAACCAGAGCCAATTGGAATGTTATTTGGCCCTAAACAGAGAGTACACAGTGGCAGAATACCTGAGCACTGTGACTGATCCAAAACTAAGGAGATCCTTGACTAGGGACAGAGCATTGCTATCGAGAAGAGAAGGCTCCCAAGAGAAGACAGACCGTGCACCCACTGCACACAAGATGAGGTGGAAACCGAGCTACACTTCCTAACAACCTGCCCACTATACCAAGACATCAGAGACATATACTTCGCACAAATTGCAAACACCCAACATGGCAAATAACGGAAAACTCCCAGACCTACTGGATGAAGTATAACAATGTGCAAACACAGCAGCAAGATTTGTGAGCTGTTGTGACAAGAAAAGGACATCCAATGGAATACAACCACCATACAGACTGTCAATCACACATATAGACTATCTACTATCTGAGTACAGTACTGATACTGATTTGATTGAGGGCGACACGGTGGTGTAGTGGTTTAACACTGTCGCCTCACAGCTAGAATGTCCAGGGTTCGATTCCCGCTTGGGGACCAGGTTTCCGTGTTGCCAGGTACCCAGGTGGGGTATCTCCCGGGCCTTTCTGTGTGGAGTTTGCATGTTTTCTCCCCGTGCTCGCAAGGGTTTCCCCTCCCAATAAGATAAACCCAATGGAAAAACATGCACAACAGATCGCTAATGCTGTGGCGTCCCTGACGAAGACGGACAGGAGCACTTGGATTGGTCCCCGGGCGCGGCCCCACACCACAGCCCCTATCTGCTCCCAGCTACCCTTGGGGGGAAGGATGACGGGATGGGTCAAGTGCTGAGACAGGGTTATAAAAGTGATCAAAGCTGCTAAAGCAACCTTTTTTGTAAATATGTTGAGCGAAGCTAAGGGAAATCCAAAACAAATCTGGGACAATTTGAAAAGGTTATCAGGCAGCAGTCAAAGATCAACAAAACAGCTTGAAATTAAAGATAATGGCTCCCTGATTAAAGAACCAGTACAAATTGTAACTCTTTTCAACTCCTATTTTGTGAACTCTGTTGGGATGACAGTGCCAAACAGTCAAACAGGACCACGTATTGCACGTCTGATAGATGAATCCCAGCCAGTGTTTTCCCTGATGGAGGTCATTGAAGCCCAAATGAGCAAAATTCTGAAATCCCTCAAAAGCTCTAAGTCTAAGGATGTATTTGGTCTGGACTCACTTTTTCAAAAGAAAAATAATGCAGATGCATTCACTGAACCATTAACAAAAATAGTGAATGCCTCTATTAAAGAATATACATATCCTAATGACTGGAAGACAGCCATTGTTATACCAGTCTTTAAATCAGGAGACTCAAGCACAGTGTTGCGGCAGTAGACTGTCATAGACAGGTAGTGCCGAGGGGCTGAGTGGAGGAGTTCAAACAATTGACGCGCACAGTGAAATAACTCCGTTCCACGTCCAGGAAATACTTTTGAAGCTTTTATTCTTCGCTTCATGAGACAAACAAAATACGATTTGCGATTTGCACTTTGCGTTATTGCGGTCAAAAGAAAATATGCTCTCCTAACTCTCACCCCCTCTCTCCGTGAACTGTCAACCTCTGTGAACTGTCAAACACCGAGAACTGTCAGACGTGAAAAGGTGAATGAAATTCCATAAAACACTCCCATTAGCGCCACACCCCGTGAGCACGCCCACCACCTAAAGTGACAGTACAACTAATAATACAACACAAATAGAATACTGAAAGATAATAAAGAGACCTCCATTACGGCGCCTACACACAGTGAGTAACTTTAGGCCAATCAGTATATTGCCTGTTATCTCCAAAGTTGCTGAAAAATGCATTATTGAACAGCTAATCTCCCATATTAATAATGGCCCGTACACTCTGCACCCAATGCAATTTGGCTTTCGGACCAACCACTCCACAGAGACAGCCAACTGCTTTCTCCTAGAGAGTATTAATTTAAACAAAAGATGGACAAAGGAGGTATTGTCGGTGCCATATTCTTAGATTTTTTTGAAGGCATTTGACACTGTTAGTCATCAGATACTCCTTTGCAAACTTGCTACCTATAATTTTTCTATTGGCACGCTGAACTGGGTGAAGTCTTGTCTTGCTGACAGAATTCAATGTGTTAGGGTCAGAGGTGAAACATCACCCTTCCTGAGCAATACAATGGGTGTGCCCCAGGGATCCATCTTCGGGCCTCTCCTATTTAGTTTATTTATAAATGATCTTCCGTCTGTTTGCACAGAGTGTGAAATTCAAATGTATGCCGATGACACTGTTATTTATATTCATGCAAAAACCAAAGAACTGGCAGCTGTTAAACTAAACGCTGCAATGGTGAATGTCAGCAACTGGCTCACAGAGTCTCAACTGTGTCTTAATGTGAAGAAGACAGTTTGTATGTACTTCAAAAAAATCCAAACCAACATCTGATAATCCTCGAGTGTTTGTTGCTGGAGAGCCAATTCAAGTAGTCTCTCAATTTAAATATCATGGTATTATCCTTGACTCTACATTATCATTCAAAAAGCAGGTAAAAAGAGTAACACAGACTGGCAAATATAATTTGTCAAATTTCAGATTCATGAGGAACTGTTTAACATCCACTGCTGCCCTTCTTTATATGAACGCAATGATCATTTCCCATCTCATGTACTGTATGACTAGCTGGACCCATGCAAAAAACACAACCATGACACCCATTCTCTCTCTGTATAAACAGGCCCTCAAGGTGCTGGACCGAAAACCATATACTTACCACCACTGTCACATCCTCAGCAAGTACAGAATCCTCAGCAGGGAAAACCTCACAAAATACACTGATGCCTGCCTACTATTCAAGATCTTAAATTATCAGTACTTTTATCAAACAAAAAACATCTTATAATAGGTCCACAAGATCTACCCAGAGAGGGGACTGTACTGTGTCGTTTAGGTCCAGCTCCTTCAGTCAGTCCTGTTTTGTAGTCAGAGCCACTCAGTTCTGGAACACCCTACCAACTGAAATAAGATACTGTGCTACCTACCACACCTTTACAAAAAAAAACTCAAGACCTGGTTATTAACCAATCAAACATGTAATCACTTTTAATCATTTCATTGTGTATTTTATTATTGCTTTTATTATTATGTTGGATTATGTTGTAAATACTGTGTTGTACTTGTAATGTTTCTGTTCTAGGTGTATTGTCGGTCTCATAACATCTTGCCAAAATTTTTTTTTAATAAACTGAAACTGAAACTGAGAGACTCAATCTCATCGGTGACCCAAAACAATTGCATGTGTGTGTGTTCCTGTGTGTGTGCCCCCCATTGCATGTGTGTGTCACTGCATGACGAATAAAGATATCTTCAAAGTCCAGTTATTAATTATTAATTGTTTTAATACTGGCTTTGGCAATGTAAATGTATGTCAATAAAGCTCTTTTGAATTGTATTGAATTGAGAGAGACAGAGAGAGAGGGGGAATAAAGGGAGATATAGAGAGACAGAGAGACAGACAGACAGACAGAGTGAAACAAAGTGGGGAGAGAGAGACAGAGTTTAGAGACAGAGAGAGAGCGGGAAGAAAGGGAGATAGAGAGACACAGAGAGAGAGAGAGAGAGAGAGAGAGAGAGAGAGAGAGAGAGAGAGAGAGAGAGAGAGAGAGAGAGAGAGAGAGAGAGAGAGAGAGAGAGGAAAGGGGTACTTGGAAAAAATGGAAATGCTATGAGGCAGAGAGATGAGATTTCCAACACACATGCTGTCATACAAATGTACAGGTATACACTCACACACACACACACACACACACACACACACAATGTCATGTTAAACCCAGACTCTGCTCAAACAAGGGACTACACACGTTCACAATTATGCCACATCAATGTGGAACGCCCTACCCACAGCTATAAAGGAATGTGAAATACTACCCACTTTCAAAACCACTCTCAAAGAGCACCTACGAGTGACTGCAATTCGAAACTGGCCCCTGTAAATGTCCTATGTCCCTCCAATGTACAATAAATGTCCTATTAAACCCAATAATACACGAGACCCTCTTCTTGGGACCAAGTAAGGTTTAGTCGATAATCCAATGTACAGTTACCCCCCCCCCCCCCCACCCCACCACCTCCAATGTACAGTTTCCCCCCCACCCCACCCCACCTACCCAACCCCCCCTCCACCCCTCCTACCTCCTCTTCGTCAAATGTATATGCTTTCTTTTTTAGACTCTTCTTGTATCAAAAACAGTACTGTATTTGTAAATCTGGTATGTCATAAATGTATAGATGTAGCAGTACTATCTATCTGTATGTCATGTATGTCATATATGTTATGATGAATTGAAAATGGGGGACCCTGATGTAAACAAGACGAAAGTCTTTCTCTGGTCTGCATCCCCTTAACAATTGTGTGTATTGAGCTGTACTGTATTGTACCCATTCTGCAATCTGTTAATACAATTTTCAATCAATCAATCAATCAAACACTACAGTACACACACACACACAGGCACACAGACGTGCAGACACACACACACACACACACACACACACACACACACACACACATTTACATTTACATTTAGTCATTTAGCTGACGCTTTTATCCAAAGCGACTTACAAGTTCTGTACGACAAGTCATCAGGAAGGGTACAACTCTATCAGCTGAGTAACAATGTTCATCAAAGTGTTGCGTGTTACAGTGTAGGTTAGTTTATTAGGACAAGTGCATGACAGTAAGGTTAGTTAGGGTTAGATATCTTTTTTATTTAATTTTTTTTATTTCAGATAATGGTTGAAGAAGTGCGTCTTTAGTCGACGGCGAAAGATTGGACGGGATTCGGCTGTCCTAACTGGGGTGGGTAGTTCATTCCACCATTGTGGGGCAAGGACTGAGAATAGGCGGCTTCTCCATGATGACCCTCCCGGAGCTCGGATAGGAGTAGGTCTGAGGCGGCCAGAAGATGCAGAGCGTAGGGGTCTTGAGGGTGTGTAGTTGGAGACCATTGACCGGAGGTAGGCGGGAGCGGTTCCCTTTGCCGCACGGTATGCTAGGTCGAGGGCCTTGAAGCGGATTCATGCAGCAATGGGGAGCCAGTGCAGGTCCCTAAGAACAGGGGTGCAGTCGTAATATGGGCGGAGGCCAAACGGTATCCTATTATTATGCAAAGTCTAGGCACTTATCACCTAGACTTTGCATAATAATAGGATGCGCGCACTTCGAAGCCCAAACGCCGTTTGACCGCGGTTGCCCAGCACTGCACCACTGCCTAAGAAGTGGGGTGACATGGGCCGACTTCGGTAGGTTTGAGATCAGGCGGGCCGCTGCGTTCTGAATGAGTTGAAGAGGCTTGGTGGCAGTGGCCGGGAGGCCAGCGAGCAGTGCTTTGCAGTAGTCGAGGCGGGAGATGACTGTTGATTGGACGAGGAGTTGGGTGGCTTCTTTTGTCAGGAAGGGGCGGATCCTTCTGATGTTGCTCAGGAGGAATCTGCAGGTTCTGGTTGTCGCTGCGATGTGAGCAGAGAAGTTCAACTGGTCGTCGAGGACAACACCAAGGTTCTTGGCGGTCGGGGACGCGGTCACAGCTGCATTCTCGACTGTGATGGAAAGGTCAGTCAGGGGGGAGGATTTGGCCGGCAGGTGGAGCAATTCTGTTTTGCTTAGGTTCAGTTTGAGGCGGTTGGTCGTCATCCAGGCGGAGATGTCAGAGAGACAGGCCGAGATCCGCTCAGAGACGTGGATATCTGAGGGAGGGAAGGAGAGGAAGAGTTGAGTATCGTCGGCATAACAATGATACGAGAAGCCATGAGACGTGATAATGTTACCCAGTGATTTAGTGTAGAGGGAGAAGAGAAGGGGTCCTAGGACCGAGCCCTGGGGGACACCCGTCCGCAGGGGGCGGGTGGCCGACAGGGTCCATCTCCATGACACTTGGTAGGAGCGGTCATTGAGGTATGATGTCAGCCATGTCAGCGCAGAGCCAGCCACTCCCATTCCTGCGAGGGCCGCAAGGAGGATCTGATGGTTGACTGTGTCGAAGGCTGCAGATAGATCTAGGAGAATCACACACACACACACACACTACACACACACACACACACAGACCCAGACCCAGGTGTGGTGTTAGTCTGGAAGAGGAGCAGAGCATCCAGGGGCCTCCTTACCCTACAGCACAACAAATACTCTGTGTTTAGTGTCCCACTTAAATTTGACGAGGCCCGGGAGGTCAGCCTGGGTGAGGGGGACATTATGTGTGTGTGTGTGTGTGTGTGTGTGTGTGTGTGTGTGTGTGTGTGTGTGTGTGTGTGTGTGTGTGTGTGTGTGTGTGTGTGTGTGTGTGTGTGTGTGTGTGTGTGTGTGTGTGTGTGTGTGTGTACTGTGAATCCCGTCTTAGCTTTACGACAGTAGCCTACCACCAGGGCCTGGCACTGCACCACACACACACACACACACACACACACACACACACACACACACACACACACACACACACACACACACACACACACACACACACACACACACACACACACACACACACACACACACACACACACACACACACACACACACACACACACACACACACACACACACACACACACACACACACACACACACACACACACACACACACACACACACACACACACACACACACACACACACACGCAGGCACACACACACACACACACGAATCTAAATCAAATCAAATCAAATCAAATTTATTTATAGGGCCCGACAACACACGTTAATGTCCCCATGGGCCGTACAGGTCTTCTTTAAACAAGTCAAGAAGAAAACATAACAATAAGTCAAGAACAGAACAAGAACACCATAAGGTCCAAACATTTTTAGATGAATGCAAATAAATGAAAGAATGCAAGCACTCCCAGACATACCCCCCGCGCGAAGGTAAGAAAAACTCACTAAAACCTAACAATAGGGAAAAAAGCTCCACAGGCAATGTGGAGGAGAGAAACCTTAGAAGGGCCATTCAAGGGGGGATCTCCCTTCTTAGATGTTGGTGATAGTAGTGTTGCAGACGGACAGTTGGTAAGCATGCACTCATGTGTGTAGTGGAACACAGATGAGTGCATGCATCTATGTTCCTCTTCTCTTCAGGCTCATTAGAATTAGAATTAGAATCTTAATTAAATTTGTACACAGACCAGGAATTTGTTCTCTTCATTTGACTCGTTATAACTATTTAGGAGCAGTGGGCGTGCAGAGTCCATCTCCCTCTGTGTGTGTGTGTGTGTGTGTGTGTGTGTGTGTGTGTGTGTGTGTGTGTGTGTGTGTGTGTGTGTGTGTGTGTGTGTGTGTGTGTGTGTGTGTGTGTGTGTGTGTGTGTGTGTGTGTGTGTGTGTGTGCGTGTGTGTGTGCGCGCGCGTGTGTGTGTGTGTGTGTGTGTGTGTGTGTGTGCGTGTGCATGCGTGTGCGTGTGTGTGTGCGTGTGTGTGTGTGTGTGTGTGTGTGTGTGTGTGTCTGGCAGCAACTCATGCTTGTCTCTCTTTCTATCTCTCTTTTTTTCCACTCTCTTTTCCCTTCTGCTACATTTCCCTCTCATTGTTCAAATATTTTCCTTCTCCTCCTTCCTCCCTCTCTCCCTCTTCCTCTTCTCCATCTTCTCCTTCTTCCTTTTCTTCTTCTTCTCGTCCTTCTTCTCCTCCCTCTTCTTCTTCTTCTTCTTCTTGATCATCTTGTACTCGTTTTGTCCGTTTCAACCCCTTGTATAATATATATATATATATATATATATATATATATATATATATATATATTATATATCAATATCTAATATATTATATATCCCCTCCCTCCGCTTGGTCCCAGAAGTGTTGTGCTTAAGCTGAGTGAGTTATCAGTCTTCAGGTCTGCCCAGCGCCAGTCAGCCCCCCCCCCTCCGCCCTCCCTCCCTTAGTGTGACAATTAAGCCGGTAAATAAAGTTAATGTGAGCCATCAAGGCTCCTTACTGCCACGCTGCAATTAACATAAGTGACTGGTGGGTACACTGGCCAAAGGGAGTATAGTGGGGGAGGAAGGAAGTCTCACTGAAATTACTGTCGGGCCCCCTGGCTCCATTTTCTTTACTTCCCCCGGTGATGATGTTGATTGGTCAGAGTCCCTCCTCAGCACATTCCATAGCTGTTCCTCATACCAGCTCTGGAGAGAGTTGGCCACACAAGCGAAGGCGAAGTCACATGCGGGTCACCTGCTCCTCCTCCTGGCTGTACAGCAGGCTGAGGCTACCTGGTGTCTACTCTTCTTCTCCTTCCTCTTCTTCCTCTTGTTCTCCTTCTTCTTCCTCTTCCTCCTCTTCTTCCTCTTATTCTTCCTCTTGTTCTCCTTCTTCTCTTCATCCTCCTCTTCTTCCTCTTCTTCTCCTTCTTCTTCATCCTCCTCTTCTTCCTCTTCTCCTTCTCATTCTTCTCGTTCTCCTTCCTCTTCTTCCTCTTATTTTTTCTTCTCCTCATTCTTCTCCTTCTTTCTCTTCTTTTTCTTCTTCTTCTCCTTCCTCTTCTTCTCATTTTTCTTCCTCTTCTTTTTTTTCTTCTTCATCTACCTCTTCTCCTCCATCTTCTTCTCATTATCCCCCTTCTTCTCCCCCTTCTTCATCTTCCTCTTCTTCTCCTTCTTCTCCTCATTCTTCATCTTCCTCTTTTTCTCTGTCTTCCTCTTCATCTTCTTCTTCTCCTTTTTCTTCTTCTCATTCTCTTCCTCCTCCTCCTCCTCCTCCTCCTCCTCCTCCTCCTCCTCCTCCTCCTCCTCCTCCTCCTCTCTTCTTCTCCTTCCTCCTCCTCCTCCTCCTCCTCCTCCTCCTCGTCCTCCTCCTCCTCCTCTCCTTCTTCTTCCTCTTGTGCTGAGGCTCACTGGCCCCTACTCCTCGTCGCTCACACCAGTAGTAGTGATTTCAGTGAGCCTCGGCCATCTTATACAGGGCAGGAGCGTGACCCCCTTGACCCCGCATTGGCTCGTGACTAACTATCCGCAGCTAGTATAGTAGTCAAGTCAAGTCAAATGTATTTGTATAATAATTAGTGCTGTCAGGCGATTAAAAAATGTATCTAATTAATTACAGGATTTGTAATTAATTAATCTAATTAATCGCATTTTAATCGTGTAACCATTTTATGCCTGCTATTTTATATGCTATAATCATATTTCAAATTGCATGTGTCCGGATGGCAGAATTCAGTACTGTATCTACAAAACCTTCTGTTTAATCATCTTCCATTTATTAATTTGCTTAGATTTTTCAGGTCTGGTACATTTTAGCATGGTGTTATTCGGTCAAAGATAAAAAAAAAAATGTAATTGATATTCTCATTTGGTTCATTACAATTTACTCAAGCCTAGTAACAGACACAGTATTTCTGACACTGGGAATACATTCCCTGAGATCCATAGATGTCCCTAGAATCAGATACCAAGAACATGCAAATGGACCATATTAAAAAAAAAAAATCTGTAAATGTGTATTCTACGTTCTTATGGAATGAATGAGATTAAAAAAAGAATCATAAATAAAAAAAAATAAAAAAAAAATTAGTTAATTTTCATAACGCGATAATTTGCTGTGTAATTAATTAATCGAATTAACGCGATAAACTGACGGCCCTAACAATGATAATTACTTGCATTTATATACCCGCCCCGAACCGCAACCACCGTGCCCTCTAGGTGTGAGACGAACGGAGAGACAATAACAGCGGTGGCAGAGAAGGAGAGAAGGACGATTAAGACTGACAGAGATTTGGTTTACCGCTGCGAAATCTACCCGCGTGCACAAACAGAGTGACCTAAACTTGAACGTGAACGAGACGGGGGCGGCGTAGGAGGGGTAATGAGGGGTGCCGCCAGGGCCGGACTGGGGAAATAATTCATACCGGGAGATATAGCGCGAAATATAGCCCCAATCAGGCCACCTTTTAAGCGGCGGGTCTGGGGGTCCCCCACCCGGAAATGTTTTGTTACAAAGACTTAATTTCCTGCATTCTGGTGAATTTGAGTGCATGTGAATCACAAACTAATGAGCCAACAATTGCTTAGTACAATGTACTGTTATGAACCTCAAATAAAACTGTTGTGGCACTAGCAATGCTACACTCTCCACCTTCAAAAAGAAAAAAGCAAGAGCACAACATATTTTTCTATTTACTATTATAATACAGTTAACCACTCTCTCCACCTATTCAAACAGAGCAAGAGCACAATACCATATTCACTTTACTGATGCACTACCCATCAACGGTTAAAATAGCCCTTTACACAAACATTAAATAACAGACCTTTCATTACAATACTATAATAACAGTAGCCACTGCCAGAATAGTGACACATGTATCGCATGTGGTGAGCACACGCATGCATGCACAACGAAGACAGAAGATTGCGTTGTCTCAATAATTTTAACTATAAAATGAGCTCAAAGTATGAGCTCACTGACTGAAATTTCCAACAAAAAGCATCAATTGTCAAATAATATTGATCACATTAACTAGACTAGATGTTTTTGAGGAAATTAGAAAGGGAACAACAACTTAACCCTTGTGTCTGATCAGATTCTTATTTTTTTTGATAACTTTGCAGTGATTATGTTTGTAGCCAATGTGGCAAAGGTGTGTAATCTTTGAATTATCTTGGAATTATTTTGACTTTCTCTTTCATACATTGTTTATTCAACTTCAGCCCCAATCATAACCACCACATATTGTTTTTTGTAATGTCAGATTTAACAGTTGTACAATTCCCCCCCCCAACCCCTCCCTACCCAACCCCCCCCCCACCCAACCTCCTCCAATGTACAGATTTCACGTCAAATGTATATACTCCCTTTTATGTACTCTTTTTGTATCACAAACAGTACTGTATTTGCAAATCTGGTATGTCATAAATGTATAGATGTAGCAGTACTGTCTATCTGAATGAATGAATGAATGAATGAATGAATGAATGAATGAATGAATGAATGAATGAATGAATGAATGAATGAAAACTTTATTTAACAGATTGCAGAATGGGTACAATACAGTACGGCTCAATACATACAATTGTTAAGGGGATGCAGACCAGAGAAAGACTTTCGTCTTGTTTACATCAGGGTCCCCCATTTTCAATTCAATACATGTATGTCATGTATGTCATATATGTCCTGATGAATTGAAAATGGGGGACCCTGATGTAAACAAGACGAAAGTCTTTCTCTGGTCTGCATCCCCTTAACAATTGTGTGTATTGAGCTGTACTGTATTAGTACCCATTCTGCAATCTGTTAATAAAGTTTTCAATCAATCAATCAATCAACAACTCCTTTCAGAAAAGTGGGTGTGCCATCTGCCATTCCATTCGCCGCCTCCGCTGTCAATCAGTTGTATCGCCTGGTCCCGCCTCCACCAATCACAAGCGGCAGCACGGCTCCATTGTGTGTGTGAGAGAGAGAGTCAGATAGTTCTCCAACTCTGGAGACAGTGAAATCCTTGTTGTTCCCCACCCACCTAGGTTATCTAACTATCGCGCCGCGCCGCCGCCACAACTAGAAACAATGGCCTGGCAAAAAAAAAATTTTATAATTTTTTTTTTTTTTTATCTGTGCAGGCCAGGCCACCGGGAAAACTCCCGGTGCTCCCGATGGCCAGTCCGGGCCTGCCGCCGACGGGAGAAACAAAAATTAAAGCGCTTGGCAGCGCGGTGGAAGTGCTGCCGAGTGCCCAGCGCTCAGGGTGACTCCTCCTCTGACGCGATGCCAAGAGGACCCGCAGAGACCGCCGCTCTCCTTCCCCCCCCCCCCGCCTGCCCCGTGCGACCTACGACCCCGTCGTGGCCCCGGCCTGGCATCGAGTCGCGGGGACGCGGAGGGACTGACGCAGCGAGGCGGTAGATCCGGGTGTGAGGAACGAGGAGGATGCGTGTGGTTTGTAGAGTATGCGTGTGGTTTGTACAGTAAGCGTGTACAGTAAGCGTGTGGTTTGTACAGTAAGCGTGTACAGTAAGCGTGTGGTTTGTACAGTAAGCGTGTGGTTTGTACAGTAAGCGTGTACAGTAAGTGTGTGGTTTGTACAGTAAACGTGTGGTTTGTACAGTAAGCGTGTGGTTTGTACAGTAAGCGTGTGGTTTGTACAGTAAGTGTGTGGTTTGTACAGTAAGCGTGTACAGTAAGTGTGTGGTTTGTACAGTAAGCGTGTGGTTTGTACAGTAAGCGTGTACAGTAAGTGTGTGGTTTGTACAGTAAGCGTGTGGTTTGTACAGTAAGCGTGTACAGTAAGTGTGTGGTTTGTACAGTAAGCGTGTAGTTTGTACAGTAAGCGTGTACAGTAAGCATGTGGTTTGTACAGTAAGCGTGTGGTTTGTACAGTAAGTGTGTGGTTTGTACAGTAAGCGTGTGGTTTGTACAGTAAACGTGTGGTTTGTACAGTAAACGTGTGGTTTGTACAGTAAGCGTGTGGTTTGTACAGTAAGCGTGTGGTTTGTACAGTAAGTGTGTGGTTTGTACAGTAAGCGTGTGGTTTGTACAGTAAACGTGTGGCACGTGGATGAAAGAACGTGCGAGGACGCACTTCTCGGTGGGGGGGGGGGGGGGGGGGGGGGGTGAGGACTCAACTACTAATGAGTCGGTCGCAGTCAACCAGCAGCACCGGCTAACGGGTCTGTGACCCTTTAGCTCAGCTGGTTAGTGCGTCCGCCTGTGGATCCTATGGTCCCAGGTTCAATCCACTCTTTACACTATTTTAGGTTGTAGGGTGGGGGCTCTCCACTGAGGTTAAGCCTCCTCTCAGAAGGGGGTCTCTGGGACAATAAATAAAGAGGTTTGTATTTTTTGCCATATGTTACAAGTAGGCTACAATGGAAGGCTTCCAGCATAGAATAATAAGAAAAGCAATAGTGTTATATCAAGTTTCAAGTTTCAAGTTTCAAGTTTCTTTATTAGTTGTCATACAGAAGTACAGAATACTTTTATACAAAATGCTTCTTTCTGTTACGCTCCAGAGACTGTGCTAGACAAAAATAGATAAGTATAAAATATGTGAGGTTTGGTCCGCTCCTCGCCACACGCTCCGTTCCTTTAAGGTACTATGTTGATTGATGCATTCCCCGCCACGCGCTCCGTTCCTTTAAGGTGCCGTGTTGATTGGTGCATTCCCCGCCACACGCTTTTGGAGCAAGTATCAATCTCATCCTGCAGCTGTCACAGTTTGTAATTAGCGCCCCTGAAGGCTTTATATACACAGACCTCCTTGCTATCGGTGTTGGGTCGTTCTGGAATACAACTGCATATACCTGCCTTTCCCCGTCGCTGTTCCTGTCTTCTTTCTCTCCAGGACCTTTTTGTGGAGAACCGCTGTGGAGAACCTGGTTCCCCGTTTGGAGCTGCGCCTCGTTATCTGCCCGCTTTACGTGTTGCGCTCTGGTGAGTTTTTGGAAAACAGTCCTTTTGGATTATCAGTTTTTTGTGTGTTTGGTGAACACTGAAGAAATACCGTTTTTGTTTTGTACTGGACTCAGCTAATTTGTGTGTTAGGATAACACTGAAGAATTCCGTTTTGTTTTGCACTGGACTCAGCTAATCTGTGTGTTAGAATAACACTGAAGAATACCGTGTTGTTTTTCACTGGACTCAGCTAACTTGTGTGTGGTACACCGAAGATCAAGTCACTTGGGATTAATACTGGACTCAGTCACCTCTCTGCCTCTGTGTGTTCGTTGGGCTGTTTCTGATTTCTCTCTCTCTCCGTTTTCCACCGGGAGCGAAAGCTGGGAGGATCTGCAGAGCCGCTACAACGTCACATGCCAATTCCTCACCACTATCTACTGGGAGTATCTGCAGAGCCGCTACATCGTCACATGCCAGATCCCCATTTGTTTGATTACTGTACCTCATCCATCTTGTGACTCTGTAAATAAATACGCCCTAGCTTTTGGCTAACTCTGAACTCCCTGTCTGTGCCGTTGCGTTTGTGGTCGGTTACAAACCATAACATTACGACCCAACCATGACGACCTCAGCCGACGCAGACAGGGTCAGAACAGCGTTGGCGGTCCAGATTGAGTTAACCAACGACCACAGCCTACAACTAGGTGCGGCTGCGGTTGCTGTACAGGAGCTCCGAGACCAGGTCCTGCCTATTCAGGAGTCCCTTGGCTCTCTGGCTAGCCAGCAGTCTAATATTCTCCACCAATTACAAGCGCTGAGTGAAACCGTTAACGCCTTGCTTGTAACCCCACTTACTTCAGGAGCCTCGGCCGGAGCATCACCCGCAGCCCTGGCAGGCCCCGCGCCTCCCGATCCCGCACCTCGGGAGCCCCGTCTCTCCGAACCACGGTTGTTCGATGGTAACTTCGAGGATTGTGCCACAATGCAATGTGAGTTGGTTTTTCGTCATCAACCCAGCCGATTCACTTCAAGGGGAGCCCGAGTGGCTTACATGACTAACTTGCTCTCAGGCCGGGCAGCCCAGTGGGTCACTGCCTCCTGGGCAATGGGGGCTGATTTCTGTTTTTCCTACTCAGACTTCGTGGCTGAGCTCCGCAGGGTTTTCCACCACCCAGCCCGTGGCCAGGACCCTGGAGCCCGGTTGGGCACCTTCCGGCAGGGCAGTGGAGGGGTCACCGACTACGTGCTGGAGTTCAGACTGGCGGCAACGGAGAGCGGTTGGAACGATCAAGCGCTTCGTCTCACGTTCATGAGGGGGCTCAACGACGCTGTCAGGGACCAGCTCGCGACCCGTGAGGAACCTGAGTCCCTCGAGGACCTATTCAGCCTCGCCATTCGCATCGACGGACGCCTCCAGGAGAGAAGACGTGAGAGAACCCGACAGGGACCTCCAGAGGTTCTCCAGACCCCCCGTACTCGTGACGGTACTGCGGTCCGCCCTGCTCCCAACACGACTGGTGGCCCTTTCCCGTCCCGTTCGGTGCCCGGGGAGGAACCCATGCAGCTGGGACGTTCACATCTTAGCCAAGCTGAACGGAAGGCGAGGTTCAGGTCCGGCCTTTGCCTCTACTGCGGTCGGGATGGACACCGTATCGCCAACTGCACTACCCGGCCAAAAGACCAGGCTCGCCGGGACCCCGGGAGATCCTCGTGAGCCGCTTTTCTCGTTCCCAGAGCCGTGCACCACATAGCCGTCTGATGAGCGTCCCCCTGGCCTGGGCGGACCAACGGGCCACGGTGGAGGCACTCATTGACTCGGGGGCTGACGAGAGTTTCCTAGACTTCGAGTTTGCTACCCGGGCCAACATTCCACTTGAGGACCTCGTGAGGCCATTGGAGGTATTCGCATTGGACCAACACCGCCTGGCTGACATCACTCAACGCACCTGTCCTGCTCACCATTGCTGGTAACCACGTTGAGAGACTCCAGTTTTTTATCACCAGATCCCCTCTTGTCCCAGTAGTCCTGGGCCGGCCCTGGCTCGCGCTGCACGAGCCCCACATCGCCTGGTCCTCCGGTACCATCAGGGGGTGGAGCTCCTCCTGTCATGGCCAGTGTCTTCAGGCGGCGTTCTGTCTCTCGCCCCGGAGATCCGTTTGTGAGCCGTCTCCGGACCTCTCGACCATACCCCCCGAGTACCACGACCTCAAGGAGGTTTTCAGTAAGTCCAGGGCTCAGGCCCTTCCGCCTCACCGGCCTTACGACTGTGCTATCGACCTCCGCTCAGGGGCTCCCCTTCCCGGCAGCCGCCTCTACAGTCTGACCGTCCCTGAGAAGGAAGCGATGGATCAATATATCTCTGAGTCCTTGGAAGCAGGACTCATTCGGCCTTCCTCCTCTCCTGTGGGGGCCGGTTTCTTCTTTGTTGGGAAGAAGGACGGAGACCTTCGACCCTGCATCGACTATCGCCAGCTCAACGAGATCACCATTAAGAACAAGTACCCTCTTCCTCTCATGAACTCCACCTTCGAGCCTCTCACCCAGGCTACCGTCTTTACCAAGCTGGACCTCCGGAGTGCCTACCATCTAGTCCGTATCCGAGAGGGCGATGAGTGGAAGACCGCCTTCAAGACTCCCAGGGGCCACTACGAGTACCTGGTAATGCCGTTCGGCCTCACCAACGCTCCGGCGGTATTCCAGGCGCTCATGAACGACGTCCTTCGTGACATGCTGGAGGAGTTTGTGGTAGTATACCTAGACGACATCCTCATTTTCTCCAAGACCCTCGAGGAACACATCCAGCATGTCCGCCGTGTGCTGGAGCGCCTCCTCCACAATCGGCTCTTCGTCAAGGCAGAGAAGTGCCGATTCCACTCCGACTCCGTCGATTACCTGGGCTTCATCGTGGAGAGAGGCTTGACCCGAGCTGACCCTCGCAAGATCCGGGCCGTGGAGGAGTGGCCGGAACCCACCTCTCGGAAGGAGTTACAGAGCTTCCTTGGGTTCGCCAACTTCTACCGAAGATTCATCCGGAACTACAGTCAAGTGGCGGAACCGCTTACCAGGCTGACCTCTCCCGCCCTGCCGTTCGACTGGTCCCCAGCGGCGCGTGCTGCGTTCCGCTCCCTCAAGAAGAGGTTCACTTCCGCCCCGATCTTGCTCCATCCAGACCCCAAGAGACAGTTCATCGTAGAGGTGGACGCCTCGGATACTGGACTAGGAGCTATCTTATCCCAGCGGTCGGCAACAGACCAGAAGGTACATCCGTGCGCCTTCTACTCGCGTCGTTTCCTCCCTGCCGAGAGGAACTATGACATCGGCAATCGGGAGCTGCTGGCGGTTGTGGCTGCCTTGGAGGAGTGGCGTCATTGGCTAGAGGGGGCCGAGGAGCCATTTACCATTTGGACGGACCACAAGAACCTGACGTACATCCGTGCTTCCAAGCGCCTCAATGGCCGGCAGGCAAGATGGGCCAGCTTCCTCAGTCGGTTCGACTTCTCGCTGACGTTTCGCCCTGGTTCCCGCAACACGAAGGCCGACTCCCTGTCCCGGTTACACTCCAAGGGGGCTCCAACCACTGAGGACCCGACTCCCATCCTCCCAGAGGCCAGGGTGGTAGGAGTAGTCACCTTGGGCATCGAGGGGGTGGTAAGGCGTGCCCTACGCTTCCATCGCGCTCCAGGCAATGTACCGGTTCATCGTCTCTTCGTCCCTGACTCGGTCCGGTCCCGGGTCCTCCAGTGGGGCCATACCAGCCGGTTCGCCTGCCACCCGGGCGTTCATCGCACGTTCTCCTTCCTGGCTCGTCGATTCTGGTGGCCCACCATGAGGAACGACGTCAAGGAGTTCGTACTGGCCTGCGCAGTCTGCGCCCGCAGCAAGGCCTCCCACCAGGCACCCTCCGGGCTTTGCAGCCGCTTCCCATTCCGAGCCGTCCTTGGTCACATGTGGCGCTGGACTTCGTCACGGGTCTTCCTTCTTCCCAGGGGAACACGTGCCTACTAACCGTGGTGGATCGGTTCAGCAAGGGGGTTCACCTCGTGGCCCTTCCCAAGCTTCCCTCGGCGGCCGAGACGGGGGACCTCCTGACACGCCACGTGTTTCGCCTCCATGGTTTTCCCCTGGACGTCGTCTCGGACCGGGGGCCCCAGTTCACTTCCCAGGTATGGCGGGCTTTTTGCAAGGGATTGGGGGCAACGGTCAGTCTTTCCTCTGGTTATCATCCCCAGACTAACGGACAAACGGAGAGGATGAACCAGAGTGTGGAGTCTGCTCTTCGGTGTGTGGCTGCCGAGAAACCCGCTTCTTGGAGCCGTTTCCTTCCCTGGGTCGAGTACTCCATCAACTCCATGGTCAGTTCCGCCACCGGCCTTTCACCCTTTGAGGTATCCCTGGGCTACCAACCCCCTCTTTTCCCTGCACAGGAGTCGGAGGTGGCAGTTCCCTCCGTACAGGACCACCTCGACCGGTGCCGTCGGGTCTGGGAGATCACCAGGACTGCGCTGCTCCGGTCATCGGAACGCGCCAGTCGTGGGGCTGACCGGCGCCGGGTTCCTGCGCCGACGTACCACCCTGGGCAGAGGGTGTGGCTTTCCGCAAGGGACCTTCCACTTCGGTCCTCGGCCAAGAAGCTTAACCCCCGGTTCGTCGGTCCTTTTGAGGTTCTGAAGGTACTCAGTCCGGCGGCGGTGAGTCTTAAGCTTCCTGCGTCCATGCACATTCACCCCGTTTTCCATGTGTCCCGGGTTAAGCCTGTCTCTCTCAGTCCCCTAATGCCTCCTGCTCCGGAACCACCTCCTCCCGAGATGGTGGACGGTCACCCCCAGTGGCAGGTCCGCCGGTTGATGGGCGTTCGACGGCGGGGTCGGGGGTTCCAGTACCTGGTGGACTGGGAGGGGTACGGTGCGGAAGAACAGAGCTGGGTCTCCCGCCAGCTCATCGTGGATCCCGGCCTGATCACCGACTTCCATCGTGCCCATCCGGGCGAGCCGGGTCGGGCTGGTCGCCGGGTGGCTCCCGTGGAGGGGGGGGTACTGTGAGGTTTGGTCCGCTCCCCGCCACACGCTCCGTTCCTTTAAGGTACTATGTTGATTGATGCATTCCCCGCCACGCGCTCCGTTCCTTTAAGGTGCCGTGTTGATTGGTGCATTCCCCGCCACACGCTTTTGGAGCAAGTATCAATCTCATCCCGCAGCTGTCACAGTTTGTAATTAGCGCCCCTGAAGGCTTTATATACACAGACCTCCTTGCTATCGGTGTTGGGTCGTTCTGGAATACAACTGCATATACCTGCCTTTCCCCGTCACTGTTCCTGTCTTCTTTCTCTCCAGGACCTTTTTGTGGAGAACCGCTGTGGAGAACCTGGTTCCCCGTTTGGAGCTGCGCCTCGTTATCTGCCCGCTTTACGTGTTGCGCTCTGGTGAGTTTTTGGAAAACAGTCCTTTTGGATTATCAGTTTTTTGTGTGTTTGGTGAACACTGAAGAAATACCGTTTTTGTTTTGTACTGGACTCAGCTAATTTGTGTGTTAGGATAACACTGAAGAATTCCGTTTTGTTTTGCACTGGACTCAGCTAATCTGTGTGTTAGAATTATCTGAATTAAAAAAAACAAAACAATAAAAAAAAATCGAACCCTAACTAACCGTACTGTAATAATAATAATAATAATGGATTGGATTTATATAGCGCTCTTCGTGACACCCCAGAGACCCCAGAGCGCTTACAGAGTCCATTATTCGTTCATACACAGTCATACCGGTGGTGGTAAGCTACAATTGCAGCCAGAGCTGCCCTGAGGCAGACTCACGGAAGCGTGGCGAATAATCAACGCCTACGGCCCCTCCGACCACCACCAACATTCATTCACATGCATACACATTCATACGAGGCAAGTAGGTTAAGTGTCTTGCCCAAGGACACAACGGCAGTCATGCACTTGTCCTAATAAACTAACCTACACTGTAGCACTCAACACTTTGATGAACATTGTTGCTCAGCTGATAGAGTTGTGCCCTTCCTGATGGCTTGTCGTACAGAACTTGTAAGTCGCTTTGGATAAAAGCGTCAGCTAAATGACTAAATGTAAATGTAAATGTAAATGTAGAATAACACTGAAGAATACTGTGTTGTTTTTCACTGGACTCAGCTAACTTGTGTGTGGTACACCGAAGATCAAGTCACTTGGGATTAATACTGGACTCAGTCACCTCTCTGCCTCTGTGTGTTCGTTGGGCTGTTTCTGATTTCTCTCTCTCTCCGTTTTCCACCGGGAGCGAAAGCTGGGAGGATCTGCAGAGCCGCTACAACGTCACATGCCAATTCCTCACCACTATCTACTGGGAGTATCTGCAGAGCCGCTACATCGTCACATGCCAGATCCCCGTTTGTTTGATTACTGTACCTCATCCATCTTGTGACTCTGTAAATAAATACGCCCTAGCTTTTGGCTAACTCTGAACTCCCTGTCTGTGCCGTTGCGTTTGAGGTCGGTTACAAACCATAACAAAATAAGTATAGCAGGTATAAAATAGAAGTCAAATACGTAGACAAAAGTGTTCAGTATACATATATACAATGCTCAATGCAGAGTAGAAGTAACTGAGTTACCATACAATATACTATACATTTACATTTACATTTACATTTAGTCATTTAGCTGACGCTTTTATCCAAAGCGACTTACAAGTTCTGTACAACAAGCCATCAGGAAGGGCACAACTCTATCAGCTGAGTAACAATGTTCATCAAAGTGTTGAGTGCTACTGGTGTAGGTTAGTTTATTAGGACAAGTGCATGACAGTATGGTTAGTTAGGGTTAGATTTTTTTATTTTTATTTTTTAATTCAGATAATGGTTGAAGAAGTGCGTCTTTAGTCTATACAGTGCAAAGCAGAAATGGGATGAGGTACAATTTAGGTACAATTTACAGTAAGGTGTAATGAGGTATGGGTTGTAGTGCAAATTCTTTACCAATCAATATAAAGTGTGTTTAGGTGTTCTAAAGTGGTTAAAGTGGGTGCTGAAGTGAGTTGTTTGTTTAAAGTGAGTGTGTGGATGTGTGTGCTGTGAGTGCATTTGATGGTTGTTACATAGTGTTATTGTTCACAATACAAGAAAGTTACGTCTAAATAATACAGTACATAATACAGAATACTGATAATATATTACAAAAATAATAAGTATACAGTTGCATAGTATCCGGTATAGTATACAGTACAGCCTATAGTGACTTAAAAATACAAATACAAATATGTAGGCTATGAAAGAGCTTGGTAACCACTACAATAGTAGCTCGGGAGGTAGAGCAGTCGTCTGGTAATCCGGAGGTTCCCGGTTAGATTCCCGCTCCTGCCGGGCAGTGTGTCGAAGTGTCCTTGAGCAAGACACTTAACGCCTAACTGCTCCCGATGAGCAGGTCGGCACCTCGCATGGTCGCCTCCGCCGTCGGTGTGAATGTGTGAGTGAATGGGTAAAATGTGAGGAACAAATTGTAAAGCGCTTTGGATAAAAGCTGCTATATAAATGCACCATTTACCACTACTTTCAAACCTACGTGGATTGTGGGTTCTCTACCTGGTTTATGGGTTCTGGAGGAGCTTTCAGGACAGATCTCCTACATTATGAGCTCATAATGTCCTTTTGTTACTCATCCCACCTGGGTGGCGAGGGTTTCCTCCTGGCTCGTTAAGGAGTCCGAGAAATTACAGCTTCAATTCCTGTAATGGCCCTGTTTTGTACTGAAATGTTCTTGAGCAAGTGTGAACGAGCCTCTATCTGCACCACCAGGGACCTAACTGTCTCTGCAGTGCTCTGCCTCGGCTGACCTAAACAATATGTTCATTTCAACATGATTTGTGGTTTTGCATACAGGCTTTACATACCGGTCTCTCTCAGGATGATGTGGGAAGTGTGAGGATTCGCCTGTTCCCTGGACCTTTATTCCCTGTCTCCTCACCTCACCAGCCCCCACCCTTGCGAGCATTTTCCCTGCCTCCTACTCTTCACCAGCCCCCACCCTTGTGAGAACTTTTGCCTGCCTCCTACTCTTCACCAGCCCCCACCCTTGGACATTCTGTTCCTCTACCTTCACGCACCTGTTGGGAGTTTGCAATCACCTCGGGAGAGTACATAGGTTGCAGACTCCCCTCCAGTCCTGGTCGGGTCGTTCTGTATCTGTGCTCACTCTGTGTTCATGGAGTTCTGTACGTTACCATCCTGTACGTTACCATCTCCTGCCGCGTCTCCGGCGTGAGACGACGTGCCAGCCATCACCACCTGTCGCCGTTTGCCTGGAGTGGGACACCGTCTTCGCTCTCTAATTCTCTACGGGAGGTTTTCCAGTGTTCCCACTCCAGACGTCAAGCCGGCGCGCATCGCTCCCTATTTCCACGGGAGGATGCGTCTCTTCGCCCCGGTCCCCTGGGACCCCTGTGTTCTGCGCTGCCCGTCTGCAGCATCCGAGGAGGATCTCCGTGCCAGGCCTGGAGTGGTGTTCCCACTCCAGACGTCAAGCCGGCGCGCATCGCTCCCTATTTCCACGGGAGGATGTGTCTCTTCGCCCCGGTCCCCTGGGACCCCTTTGTTCTGCGCTGCCCATCTGCAGCACCCGAGGAGGAGGAAGAGGATCTCCGTGCCTGGAGTGGGACACCGTCTTCGCTCTCTAATTCTCTACGGGAGGTTTTCCAGTGTTCCCACTCCAGACGTCAAGCCGGCGCGTCATCGCTCCCTATTTCCACGGGAGGATGGCGCCTCTTCCCCCCGGCCTCCGCTGTCGGGCCCCTGTCTCCGTACCAGGCCTCCGCCGTCGGGCCCCTGTCCCCGTGACAGGCCTCCGCCGTCGGGCCCCTGTCTCCGTGCCCGGCCCCCGCTGTCGGGCCCCTGTCCCTGTGCCAGGCCTCCGCCGTCGGAACCCTGTCCTCATCCCTGTAAGCAGCTCTGGCCCTCGCCCTGTCCAAGGCCTTAACCCTGTTCTCTGTCCCTGTCTCCAGCCCGCCTCTCCGGGCCTCTGTCCCTGTCCCCCTCTCCAGTGCCCCTGGTCCTGGTCCTTGACATTTAGCCCTGGCCCTGTCCCTTAGCCTTAGTCCCTTAGCCTGTTCACCTCTTAAAGGCACAGTGCCGCATTTTCCATATTTCTTTGACTTGAGTGTTTTGTGTTCTCCCTTAAAGGGACTGTGCCGCTTTTTGTTATGTAATAAATAAATGCCCTGTTTTGGCTTACTCTCATACCTGTCTTGTGTTGTGCGATTGGGGTCGGTTACAAACCATAACAGGAAGTAACACATCCATTTAATCAAATCAAATTGTATTTATATACTGTCCGTTTAGTGGAACACCGCCCCCTTTAGGATAGAATACGTGACGTTGCATAATATCGGTACAAAACGAACAGTGTTGCGGAGAGCAAGCCGCGCCATGTGTCTGTATCAATCGAAAAAAGAAAAAAAACGCACATCCTCCGTTCCTTGGTGCTGAGCCAAACTGTAAAAACAGTAGTACATGAAACAAAGCAGGGCTCGCGACTCCCTTTTCAGTTCAGTTCAGTTCAGTTCAGTTCAGTTATTTTTTATTTCGGGCTTTGGACACATAACAACGGTCATTTCATAAATCACCAAAGTTTTACCAGCTGCTATTGCAGCATTGTCTAATTGTCCGAAAAGGGCTAGGTTTAATTTTTTTATATTTAAATTTTGTTCATTTACATACATACATAGTAGATACATATAGTACACATTTCAGTGCACACATATAGTACACATTAGTACACATTACAGTATAGTATACCTGCAGTAATAGTATATATAATAGTATATATAATAGTATATAGTACATAATAGTGTATACAGCACATATATAATGTGATGTGAGATATATAGTACATGATATATACAATACAATATAGTACCATAATATAAGAGTACATACTGCAAATATAGTTCAATATAATATACAAATGAATTATAATATGATTATATAATGTGATATGATATAGCGCACAATACAGTATCATACGTATTTATTATTATTATTATTATTACTCACTTTTGATGCTCCAAGGTGTTTTAATTGTGACAAAAAATAGCAGATACATACAACGTTTCGACCCTTCCGGTCTTTTTCAAGTAAGATACTTGCATTATCTCAAGGAACCTTCCGCCTGTCCTTCGCATATCTCAAGGAACCTTCATCCTGTCCTTCGCATTATCTCAAGGAACCTTCCGCCTGTCCTTCGCATATCTCAAGGAACCTTCATCCTGTCCTTCGCATTATCTCAAGGAACCTTCAGCCTGTCCTTCGCATATTTCAAGGAACCTTCATCCGATCGGCTTCATGCTTGGCGGGTGTGTTGCAGAGGACTCAGCGGACTGCAGTGTCGGATTTGGCGCCATTTGGTCAGATGGTGGTATAACAACAAACTGTATGTTTGACGGATGTATTGCTGAGGACCAGGGGTGTAAAGAGTACCCAGAAATTATACTAAAGTATGGGTACCGTCTCAAAATCGTACTCAAGTAAAAGTCAGAGTATCTGGCTAAAAACACACTTGAGTGTTTAAACATTTTTTCTGACTGTCTATTCTTCTGATAGCAGGTGTTTAATCAAAGACCCCCGCTTTCTAGTCTTGCACAAGGACCAATCAGCATGGGTATGGGCGGGTTCATTTTCCATTGATGGGGATTTGATTGGCTGTTTTTAAATAAAGTGCGGCCGCAGGATTAATAACGTTAACGTTAGTTCGGCCAGAGAAACAAACATACTAATTCAAATGGTTGGACCTGCGAGATTTGTACTTTGTAGGTCTGCATTTTAAATGTAAAAAGTATGTTTTTATTCGCTGAAATGTAATTGAGTAAAAGTACACAAGTATACAAACTCAGCAGCATCCACAAGAGACGGACAGTTAAAAAGGCCTCCCAAATCGTTGTAGATAACACACACACCCTTCACACCCATTACAAACTAATGCCCTCAGGCCGTCGATACAGAGCCTCATCACTGAACAAAAGGGGCTTAGGTAGCTTCGTGCCAACCTCCATCAGACTGCTGAACACCTAGGTCTGGTGGAGGCCGGACTGCCCCCCCCCCCCCCCCCTCAAGGTCTTTGGACTACTTAGACTCCCCCTTCCACCTGATGGATATTATGTACCTGTACTACTATTATTTATTATTTATATACATACAGAACTGCTCCACATGGTTTTTAATATATCATGCTTTAAGTACTGTAGTTTTAATGTAGTTGGTGTTTTTTTATATAGTGGTCTTTTTATTGTAGTTTTAACTTTTTTTTTTTATATATATATATAGCGGTGAGTGTCTATGTATTGTGACTGTATGTTTGTCTTTCAACCACTGCACAAATGAAGTTCCGAAAGGAAAATAAAGTAATTTGAAGTTTGAAGTGGAAGTTGAAACCTAATAATACTCGAGTAAAGTACAAATCCCCAAAAACAGTACTTAAGTATTGTAACGAAGTACAATTACTCAAGTACTTTTTACACCCCTGCTGAGGACCCAAGGGAGTGCAGGAAGTCGAGTGTGAAGTCGATCGGATGAGCGGTTCTCGAGAACGCTGCAAGCAGCCATTCCATAGGTCTCGAGAACGCTGCAAGCAGCCATTCCACAGGTCTCTATAATGCTGCAAGCAGCCATACCACAGGTCTCTATAATGCTGCAAGCAGCCATACCACAGGTCTATAATGCTGCAAGCAGCCATACCACAGGTCTATAATGCTGCAAGCAGCCATTCCACAGGTCTATAATGCTGCAAGCAGCCATACCACAGGTCTATAATGCTGCAAGCAGCCATTCCACAGGTCTATAATGCTGCAAGCAGCCATATCACAGGTCTATAATGCTGCAAGCAGCCATTCCACAGGTCTCTATAATGCTGCAAGCAGCCATATCACAGGTCTATAATGCTGCAAGCAGCCATTCCACAGGTCTATAATGCTGCAAGCAGCCATACCACAGGTCTATAATGCTGCAAGCAGCCATTCCACAGGTCTATAATGCTGCAAGCAGCCATTCCACAGGTCTATAATGCTGCAAGCAGTCATACCACAGGTCTCTATAATGCTGCAAGCAGCCATTCCACAGGTCTATAATGCTGCAAGCAGCCATACCACAGGTCTATAATGCTGCAAGCAGCCATACCACAGGTCTCTACAATGCTGCAAGCAGCCATTCCACAGGTCTATAATGCTGCAAGCAGCCATACCACAGGTCTCTACAACGCTGCAAGCAGCCATTCCATAGGTCTCTATAATGCTGCAAGCAGCCATTCCATAGGTCTCTATAACGCTGCAAGCAGCTATTCCACAGGTCTCTATAATGCTGCAAGCAGCCATTCCACAGGTCTATAATGCTGCAAGCAGCCATACCACAGGTCTCTATAATGCTGCAAGCAGCCATTCCACAGGTCTCTACAATGCTGCAAGCAGCCATTCCACAGGTCTATAATGCTGCAAGCAGCCATATCACAGGTCTCTAATGCTGCAAGCAGTCATACCACAGGTCTCTATAATGCTGCAAGCAGCCATTCCACAGGTCTATAATGCTGCAAGCAGCCATTCCACAGGTCTATAATGCTGCAAGCAGCCATTCCACAGATCTATAATGCTGCAAGCAGCCATTCCACAGGTCTATAATGCTGCAAGCAGCCATTCCACAGGTCTCTATAATGCTGCAAGCAGCCATTCCACAGGTCTATAATGCTGCAAGCAGCCATACCACAGGTCTCTATAACGCTGCAAGCAGCCATACCACAGGTCTCTATAATGCTGCAAGCAGCCATTCCACAGGTCTATAATGCTGCAAGCAGCCATACCACAGGTCTCTATAACGCTGCAAGCAGCCATACCACAGGTCTATAATGCTGCAAGCAGCCATACCACAGGTCTATAATGCTGCAAGCAGCCATTCCACAGGTCTATAATGCTGCAAGCAGCCATACCACAGGTCTATAATGCTGCAAGCAGCCATTCCACAGGTCTATAATGCTGCAAGCAGCCATTCCACAGGTCTATAATGCTGCAAGCAGCCATTCCACAGGTCTCTATAATGCTGCAAGCAGCCATTCCACAGGTCTATAATGCTGCAAGCAGCCATACCACAGGTCTCTATAACGCTGCAAGCAGCCATACCACAGGTCTCTATAATGCTGCAAGCAGTCATACCACAGGTCTCTATAACGCTGCAAGCAGTCATACCACAGGTCTATAATGCTGCAAGCAGCCATACCACAGGTCTCTATAACGCTGCAAGCAGCCATACCACAGGTCTATAATGCTGCAAGCAGTCATACCACAGGTCTCTATAACGCTGCAAGCAGCCATACCACAGGTCTATAATGCTGCAAGCAGCCATTCCACAGGTCTATAATGGTGCAAGCAGTCATACCACAGGTCTATAATGCTGCAAGCAGCCATTCCACAGGTCTATAACGCTGCAAGCAGCCATTCCACAGGTCTATAATGCTGCAAGCAGCCATTCCACAGGTCTATAACGCTGCAAGCAGCCATTCCACAGGTCTATAATGCTGCAAGCAGCCATTCCACAGGTCTCCACAACGCTGCAAGCAGTCATACCACAGGTCTCTATAATGCTGCAAGCAGCCATTCCACAGGTCTCTATAACGCTGCAAGCAGTCATACCACAGGTCTATAATGCTGCAAGCAGCCATTCCACAGGTCTCTATAATGCTGCAAGCAGCCATTCCACGGGTCTCTATAATGCTGCAAGCAGCCATTCCATAGGTCTCTATAATGCTGCAAGCAGCCATACCACAGGTCTATAATGCTGCAAGCAGCCATACCACAGGTCTATAATGCTGCAAGCAGCCATTCCATAGGTCTCTATAACGCTTCCTCCGGTCCTGCGGGACCAGACGGCAACCCTCCTCCCGGTTCGGCTGGTCCAGGTTTCGGACCTTCACAACTCCCCTTCAATACACCACTTCACACTTCAACATTGCCAACCGGTGCGCTGATCCAGATGTGGCAGATCTGGCATCAGCTCACTCACCTGATTAACATTATTTGCTGTCATTTATGTTTGATTTATTCGTTGTCTATGTTGTCTTTATTAGTTCCACTGTGTTAGTCTTGTGTCCCTACTGTCTGTGTTTTGTAAATGTGTTTTAGTCTCGTATATCTCAGTTTGTACTATTGTTATTGTTTTCGCCTGTGTGCTCTGTATTCTGTTAGTCCTGTCTACCACACCTGTGTCCTGTTAGTAATGACCCTCTGTCTCTAATTAGTGTTTGTATTTAAGTGTTCTGGGCCAGCATACACTTGCTGGTTCATTGTTTAATGTTACCTGTGTGTCAGTCGTGTTTCCTTGTTTTCTGTTTGAGTAAACCTTGTTATCGTCACAACGCCATCTCCTGCTTCCTGTTTATCATCTCTCCTTTATCTGCGGCAATTGGGTTCCACACTCCACCATGCCAACGAAACGCGCCAACCGTAACAGGTCTCTATAATGCTGCAAGCAGTCATACCACAGGTCTATAATGCTGCAAGCAGCCATATCACAGGTCTATAATGCTGCAAGCAGTCATACCACAGGTCTATAATGCTGCAAGCAGCCATACCACAGGTCTCTATAATCCTTGTTCAAGTTTCAAGTTTCAAGTTTCTTTATTAGTTGTCATACAGAAATATGAAATGCTTCTTTCTGTTTTGCTCCTGAGAGTGTGCTAGATAAAATAACAAGATAGCGTAAAATAGTATAATATAAGTATAAAATAGAAAGGCAAGTACGTAGACAAGTTTAAACTAAACAAAAATTTTCAATATACATATATATACAGTATATGTACAGTCTATACTTCTGTACAGTCAGCTACTATACAGTACAGTGTAGAATGGTGAGGTATAGCTTAGCTTGTGGTGCCACCTTGTGGTGGTGAGGTGCAATGAGGTGCATGGGGTTGATGCCAATAAATATAAAGTGTGTGTTAGTGTCTAAAGTGGGTAAAATGTGTAAAGTGTGTGCTACAGTGTGTTGTTTATTTAAAGTGAGTGCATGTGGATGTGTGTGTTGTGGGGTGTGTTTGATGGTCTGTTATTGTTCATTGTTCATTGAGCACCCTGATGGCCTGGGGATAGAAGCTCCTTCTGAGTCTCTCTGTGCTTGCCATGAGACTGCGGTATCACTTGCCTGACCGCAGCAGTTCAAAGAGGCTGTTGTTTGGGTGGCTGGGGTCTTTGATTATTCTCTTAGCCTTACCCATACAGTGCTTGTTGTAAGTGTCTTGGAGAGTGGGAAGCCCCCCTCCAGACTCTTCTTCCTCCGCCAGCTTAAGAAATACAGAGTCAATAAACATCTCTTGCTCCGTTTCTACCAGGCCATTATACAAAGCATCCTCACCTTCTCCATAACTGTTTGGTACAGCAATCTGGACACTCACTCAAAAAACAAACTACAAAGAATCATCAATAAATCCTCAAAAATAATCTGCACCCCCCTCCCTTCCCTCGAATCACTCCACCGCCAAATCACAATCAGGAGAGCCAGGAAAATCATCTCCGACCCCACTCACCCAGCACACCACATCTTCCAGCTGCTGCCCTCCGGGAGGCGCTACAGATCCCTGACCACCAAAACAACCCGGTTCAAAAACAGCTTCTTCCCCACTGCCATACGGACACTGAACTCCCTGTAGCACCCCCCCCCCCCCCTGTAGTACCCCCCGCAACCCCCCTTACCTCTGCTGACATGGACATGGACAAACTGAACTGTATCTATGTAATTGTGTTTTCTTTTATGTACGCTGTAAGTGATGTTATATGTTCTATGTTTTTATGTTTTTATGTTGGAACTGCTATGAAACCTGCACTGAAACTAAATTCCACCAGCCTGGCTGGGTGGTCATTAAATAAATTGATTGAATTGTGCGTTCGGCTGAACGGGCCACTCTCTGTAGTCTGCTACGGTCTTGTGCAGTGCTATTCCCAAACCAGGAAGTGATGTTACCAGTCAGGATGCTCTCTATTGTGCATGAGTAGAAGTTCTTGTGGATCTTCTGACTCACTTTGAACTACCTTAGGCGCCTGAGGAAGTAGAGGCGTTGTCGTGCCTTCTTGATAACACTGTCAATGTGTGTGGTCCATGTCAAGTCCTCGGATATGTGGACTCCGAGGTACTTAAAACTGTTCACTCTCTCAACCGGTGCTCCGTCGATGCTGAGGGGGCTGTAGTCCCTGACCCCCGACCTCCTAAAGTCCACAATCATCTCCTTTGTTTTGCTGACGTTCAGGGAGAGGCTGTTCTCTTGACACCATCCCGCTAGAACCTTTACCTCTTCCAGGTAGGCCCTCTCGTCGTTTGCAGAGATCAGGCCCACCACTACTGTGTCGTCAGCAAATTTGATGATTGCGTTGTTGTTCCGCTGTGCCACACAGTCATGTGTGTACAGGGAGTAGAGGAGGGGACTCAGAACACAGCCCTGGGGGGCCCCTATGTTGAGAGTAATGGATGAGGAGGTGCAGTTGCCTGCTCTCACCACCTGGGGTCTGCCCGTCAGGACCCACTGGCAGAAGTCATAGTTCAAGCCCAGGTCCCTGAGCTTGGCTATGAGTTTGGAGGGGACTATGGTGTTGAATGCTGAGCTGTAGTCGATGAATAGCATTCTCACATAGTTCCCCTGCCACTTGTCCAGGTGTGATGCTGCTGTGTGCAGCACATGGGCTATGGCGTCCTCCGTGGACCTGTTGGGGCGGTATGCAAATTGCAGGGGGTCTAGGTTGATGGGGAGGGAGGAACAGATGTAGCCCTTTACTAGCTTCTCAACGCACTTCATGGCTATGGAGGTGAGGGCTACAGGGCGGTAGTCATTGAGGCAAGCAGGCTTGGATTTTTTTGGTACAGAGATAATGGTGGACATCTTCAGACAGGTGGGGATGACAGCCTGTTCTAAGGACAGGTTAAATATGTCAGTGAATACCGGGGCCAGTTGGTCAGCACAGACTTTTAGGACGTGGCCGGGGATACCATCCGGTCCTGCTGCCTTCCTGATATTCACTTTCTTAAAGGTCCTCCTCACCTCATGTTCTGTTAACCTGAACACTGAGTCTCCATCGGCAGACCCCCCCCCCCCCCCCCCCCCCCCCCATTGCGGTGGTTTGTAGACTGGTGTTGTTATTCACAGCCTCAAACCTCACATAGAAAGTATTGAGATCATTTGCTAAGGAGATGTCACTGTTCAGCTTGAGGGAGGTTGCTTTGTAATCTGTCGTCGTTCTGAGGCCCTGCCACATACCTCTAGAGTCAGCCTGTTCATACTGAAGTAAAATTTTATTCCTGTAGCGCCGTTTTGCCTCAATTACTGACCTCCTTGCGTTGTATCTCGCCACCTTGTGGTCATTCATGTTGCCTGTCACAAGCCCGGCATTGTAGGCTGAGGTGCGCGCTTTCAGAGCTTCGCGGACGGATTTGTCTACCTTTTGGTTTGGGTAAACTCTAATTGTGGTAGTGGGGATTGTTTCTTCTACCAAAGTACAAACAAAGTCCAGCACTGTCTCCGTGTAGTCATTAATATTATCTGTGTTGTCACGGAACACACTCCAGTCTACTCTGCACATTCTAGTGCAGCTTGGAGCGCCTCCCCTGATTCCCCAGACCAACGCTGTACATCTCGCGTTACTACAGGGACGCGTTTGAGACTTTGTCTATACTGAGGCAAAAGAAAGATGGCGTCATGGTCTGACTTGCCGAAAGGACTAGCAGCTTAAGACTTGTACCCGCTCTTAAATTGCGAGTAGCAATGGTCTAAAATATTCCCGCCTCTGGTAGAACAAGTCACATGCTGGTAGAAATTTGGCAACACTTTTCTCAGATTAGCGCTATTGAAATCACCCACAACCACAATAGCAGCGTCAACGTTAGCTGCTTGGAGCTTGTTTGGTTCTGCCACTCTATCCTGACCTAGATTCTCTCTCTCTCTCTCTCTCTCTCTCTCTCTCTCTCTCTCTCTCTCTAAGTACAGGATGGGGTGCAGGTGTGTGAAGACCGGTGGAGCAGCTGATTGACATCTACCGGCTGATTGCTCCTCTTATTTAGACCTGGCTCAGATGTCATGAGGCTGCCAGATCGTTCTCTAATAATTCAACATCGTCTCTGTCTTTTTGTGTCTGCCTCTGGGTTCTGGCTTTAGTTAAACTGTTACATCACCAAGTAGCCTGTACATACCCGTAGAAACAAGGGCCCAAATACCTGAGACTCCAAACAAACTTTGCCAGGTGTTACTTTTTGCTTCAAGGTGCTTTGTCTGCAGTTGTTCACGCGTGTGATGTACACATGTTCCCACATACACGTGCACAGTGCACACACACACACACACACAACCCCCCCCCACTCACACACACACACACTAATCTACCCGTACACCCAGCGCTGGGCCGCAGGCCGCAGTACCAGTCTGTCTGGCTGGATGCTCCAGCAGAGTACCAGGACACAGCCGAGATGAAGACAAGATAAATCAATACAGAGTTAAATTGAAGAATCTGTGTCCATTACTTCCCCCCGTTTCCCACCCTTCTCTCTCTGTGTGTCTGTGACAAGGCTGTGGGCCCGGACGCCCGGCCCCACTCACATCCACTCACCGACGGGCCGGACCGGGTCGAAGAAGACCATGTACGAAAGAAGAAGGTAAAGAAAGAAAATACAATAGAATGGAAAATTATTTCAACGTAATTTCCCATTGGACAGAAATCTCTGGACGATAGTAGAGTTTTTGCCGTCTCTATTCAGTGTCTTTATTCAGTGTCTGAAAAACGCACTGGGTGCTGCTGCGTGTACATGTACAGACGAAACAAGGTAACGGATCAAAAACAACGCAGCCACACAATGAATGAGTGTGAATCGAATTCCAATGTCTGTCTCTCTCTCTCTCTCTCTGGCTGATTGGTCCTTGAGTTTGACTCAGCAACGCTTTATTCCGCGGCTTGGGCTGAGCGTTCTAACACCGTCTTAAAGGGAACACCCCTCAGATTACCAATTCCAATATGCTGTTTCTGTGGCCTGAGAACAGTCAATCAATATCTGTGAACATGAGCTACTCTCTCTCTCTCCCAAAGTCATGAAACCGGAGAAGTAGGAATCAAACTTGTGATGTTATCAGGTATAATGTCTGGAGCTGCTCTGTTGACAATGAATGGGAGAGGTTTTATGGAGCCACAGATAATAATAATACTAATTCATTACATTTATATAGCGCACTCAACGTGCTACCCACATTGTAGGGTGGAAATTGCCTCCTTCACCGCCACTGGTAGCACCCAACCTTGGGCTACGCAGGCACAATGGGTGCCATACAGTGGCACCAGGCACGCATACCTTCTATGCGAGGTTTGAGGCTGGTAATAACAACACCAGCCTACAAGCCACGGCAATGGGGGGGGGGGGGGTCTGCTGATGGAGACTCAGTGTTCAGGGTAACAGAGCATAAGGTGAGGCGGACCTTTAGAAAAGTGAATATCAGGAAGGCAGCAGGACCGGACGGCATCCCCGGCCGCGTCCTAAAAGTCTGTGCCGACCAACTGGCCCCGGTATTCACTGACATATTTAAAGGGGAACTATCTTATAAATGGTCCATGTCAAGTCCTCGGATATGTGGACTCTGAGGTACTTAAAACTGTTCACTCTCTCAACCGGTGCTCCGTCGATGCTGAGGGGGCTGTAGTCCCTGACCCCCGACCTCCTAAAGTCCACAATCATCTCCTTTGTTTTGCTGACGTTCAGGGAGAGGCTGTTCTCTTGACACCATCCCGCTAGAACCTTTACCTCTTCCAGGTAGGCCCTCTCGTCGTTTGCAGAGATCAGGCCCACCACTACTGTGTCGTCAGCAAATTTGATGATTGCGTTGTTGTTCCGCTGTGCCACACAGTCATGTGTGTACAGGGAGTAGAGGAGGGGACTCAGAACACAGCCCTGGGGGGCCCCTATGTTGAGAGTAATGGATGAGGAGGTGCAGTTGCCTGCTCTCACCACCTGGGGTCTGCCCGTCAGGACCCACTGGCAGAAGTCATAGTTCAAGCCCAGGTCCCTGAGCTTGGCTATGAGTTTGGAGGGGACTATGGTGTTGAATGCTGAGCTGTAGTCGATGAATAGCATTCTCACATAGTTCCCCTGCCACTTGTCCACGTGTGATGCTGCTGTGTGCAGCACATGGGCTATGGCGTCCTCCGTGGACCTGTTGGGGCGGTATGCAAATTGCAGGGGGTCTAGGTTGATGGGGAGGGAGGAACAGATGTAGTCCTTTACTAGCTTCTCAACGCACTTCATGGCTATGGAGGTGAGGGCTACAGGGCGGTAGTCATTGAGGCAAGCAGGCTTGGATTTTTTTGGTACAGAGATAATGGTGGACATCTTCAGACAGGTGGGGATGACAGCCTGTTCTAAGGACAGGTTAAATATGTCAGTGAATACCGGGGCCAGTTGGTCGGCACAGACTTTTAGGACGTGGCCGGGGATACCATCCGGTCCTGCTGCCTTCCTGATATTCACTTTCTTAAAGGTCCTCCTCACCTCATGTTCTGTTAACCTGAACACTGAGTCTCCATCGGCAGACCCCCCCCCCCCCCCCCCCCCCCATTGCGGTGGTTTGTAGACTGGTGTTGTTATTCACAGCCTCAAACCTCACATAGAAGGTATTGAGATCATTTGCTAAGGAGATGTCACTGTTCAGCTTGAGGGAGGTTGCTTTGTAATCTGTCGTCGTTCTGAGGCCCTGCCACATACCTCTAGAGTCAGCCTGTTCATACTGAAGTAAAATTTTATTCCTGTAGCGCCGTTTTGCCTCAATTACTGACCTCCTTGCGTTGTATCTCGCCACCTTGTGGTCATTCATGTTGCCTGTCACAAGCCCGGCATTGTAGGCTGAGGTGCGCGCTTTCAGAGCTTCGCGGACGGATTTGTCTACCTTTTGGTTTGGGTAAACTCTAATTGTGGTAGTGGGGATTGTTTCTTCTACCAAAGTACAAACAAAGTCCAGCACTGTCTCCGTGTAGTCATTAATATTATCTGTGATGTCACGGAACACACTCCAGTCTACTCTGTACATTCTAGTGCAGCTTGGAGCGCCTCCCCTGATTCCCCAGACCAACGCTGTACATCTCGCGTTACTACAGGGACGCGTTTGAGACTTTGTCTATACTGAGGCAAAAGAAAGATGGCGTCATGGTCTGACTTGCCGAAAGGACTAGCAGCTTAAGACTTGTACCCGCTCTTAAATTGCGAGTAGCAATGGTCTAAAATATTCCCGCCTCTGGTAGAACAAGTCACATGCTGGTAGAAATTTGGCAACACTTTTCTCAGATTAGCGCTATTGAAATCACCCACAACCACAATAGCAGCGTCAACATTAGGTGCTTGGAGCTTGTTTGGTTCTCCCACTCTATCCCGACCTAGATTCTCTCTCTCTCTCTCTCTCTCTCTCTCTCTCTCTCTCTCTCTCTCTCTCTCTCTCTCTCTCTCTCTCTCTCTCTCTCTCTCTCTCTCTCTCTCTCTAAGTACAGGATGGGGTGCAGGTGTGTGAAGACCGGTGGAGCAGCTGATTGACATCTACCGGCTGATTGCTCCTCTTATTTAGACCTGGCTCAGATGTCATGAGGCTGCCAGATCGTTCTCTAATAATTCAACATCGTCTCTGTCTTTTTGTGTCTGCCTCTGGGTTCTGGCTTTAGTTAAACCGTTACATCACCAAGTAGCCTGTACATACCCGTAGAAACAAGGGCCCAAATACCTGAGACTCCAAACAAACTTTGCCAGGTGTTACTTTTTGCTTCAAGGTGCTTTGTCTGCAGTTGTTCACGCGTGTGATGTACACATGTTCCCACATACACATGCACAGTGCACACACACACACACACACAACCCCCCCCCACTCACACACACACACACTAATCTACCCGTACACCCAGCGCTGGGCCGCAGGCCGCAGTACCAGTCTGTCTGGCTGGATGCTCCAGCAGAGTACCAGGACACAGCCGAGATGAAGACAAGAGAAATCAATACAGAGTTAAATTGAAGAATCTGTGTCCATTACTTCCCCCCGTTTCCCACCCTTCTCTCTCTGTGTCTGTGACAAGGCTGTGGGCCCGGACGCCCAGCCCCACTCACATCCACTCACCGACGGGCCGGACCGGGTCGAAGAAGACCATGTACGAAAGAAGAAGGTAAAGAAAGAAAATACAATAGAATGGAAAATTATTTCAACGTAATTTCCCATTGGACAGAAATCTCTGGACGATAGTAGAGTTTTTGCCGTCTCTATTCAGTGTCTTTATTCAGTGTCTGAAAAACGCACTGGGTGCTGCTGCGTGTACATGTACAGACGAAACAAGGTAACGGATCAAAAACAACGCAGCCACACAATGAATGAGTGTGAATCGAATTCCAATGTCTGTCTCTCTCTCTCTCTCTCTGGCTGATTGGTCCTTGAGTTTGACTCAGCAAGGCTTTATTCCGCGGCTTGGGCTGAGCGCTCTAACACCGTCTTAAAGGGAACACCCCTCAGATTACCAATTCCAATATGCTGTTTCTGTGGCCTGAGTACAGTCAATCAATATCTGTGAACATGAGCTACTCTCTCTCTCTCTCCCAAAGTCATGAAACCGGAGAAGTAGGAATCAAACTTGTGATGTTATCAGGTATAATGTCTGGAGCTGCTCTGTTGACAATGAATGGGAGAGGTTTTATGGAGCCACAGATAATAATAATACTAATTCATTACATTTATATAGCGCACTCAACGTGCTACCCACATTGTAGGGTGGAAATTGCCTCCTTCACCGCCACTGGTAGCACCCAACCTTGGGCTACGCAGGCACAATGGGTGCCATACAGTGGCACCAGGCACGCATACCTTCTATGCGAGGTTTGAGGCTGGTAATAACAACACCAGCCTACAAGCCACGGCAATGGGGGGGGGGGGTCTGCTGATGGAGACTCAGTGTTCAGGGTAACAGAGCATGAGGTGAGGCGGACCTTTAGAAAAGTGAATATCAGGAAGGCAGCAGGACCGGACGGCATCCCCGGCCGCGTCCTAAAAGTCTGTGCCGACCAACTGGCCCCGGTATTCACTGACATATTTAAAGGGGAACTATCTTATAAATGGCCTTTTTCAGTGTTTAGCATTGTTTCCTAGCTATGTGGACTTATATTAATATGATCTATGTCTCTAATTCTCATATTGGCGCATTCTTCCAATTCTCCTCTCACAATATTCACCCTCACTGAACTGAGTCATCTGAAAATGTGCTGATTTGTGATGTCAGAAAGACACCGCTGCATGTTAATGTTCAGGCGCCGGCGCCGCGGCGCAGTGGTTTAGGAGCCCAGGCTCAAAACAGCTCGAGATCTTGAGGTAGAAAAATGCTGTTTTTGAGGACTTGATTAGAAATACAAAACAATGAATTAAAAAATATATATAATTACAGAGGTGTTCCATAAACTCACAGGAATTGTGTAAAAGTGCCCAAATAGTGAAAGAAATAGTAAAATAGTTCCCCTTTAACCTGTCCTTAGAACAGCCTGTCATCCCCACCTGCCTGAAGAAGTCCACTATCATCCCTGTACCTAAAAAATCCAAGCCTGCTTGCCTCAACGACTACCGCCCTGTAGCTCTCACCTCCATAGCCATGAAGTGCTTTGAGAAGCTAGTAAAGGGCTACATCTGCTCCTCCCTGCCCATCAACCTGGACCCCCTGCAATTTGCATACCGCCCCAACAGGTCCACGGAGGACGGCATAGCCCATGTGCTGCACACAGCAGCATCACACATGGACAAGAGGAAGGGGAACTATGTGAGAATGCTATTCATCGACTACAGCTCGGCATTCAATACCATAGTCCCCTCCAAACTCATAGCCAAGCTCAGGGACCTGGGCTTGAACTATGACCTCTGCTAGTGGGTCTTGGACTTCCTGACGGGCAGACCCCAGGTGGTGAGAGCAGGCAACTGCACCTCCTCATCCATCACCCTCAACATAGGGGCCCCCCAGGGCTGTGTTCTGAGTCCCCTCCTCTACTCCCTGTACACACACGACTGTGTGGCTCAGCGGAGTAACAACACAATCATCAAATTTGCTGACGACACAGTAGTGGTGGGCCTGATCTCTGCAAACGACGAGAGGGCCTACCTGGAAGAGGTCAAGGATGGTGCCAGGAGAACAGCCTCTCCCTGAACGTCAGCAAAACAAAGGAGATGATTGTGGACTTTAGGAGGTTGGGGGTCAAGGACTACAGCCCCCTCAGCATCGACGGGGCACCGGTTGAGAGAGTGAACAGTTATTTTTTTTTAAACTTTGACCAGTCACCTGGTTCTTTTAGCGTTTATCGCTTTTTCTTCGCATTCATACTTGGTCAAGTTCGACCGACAGAGCAGGCTGAAAGGGTTCAGATGGGGGGGAGAGACACTCTGGGAAAGGCACGGCTGCCGTCCGGGATTCGAACGCGCTCAGCCCCAGATCCGCGCGAGCGCGGTTGTCCACGGCGCTGAAATAGCACTCGCGGTACGTGGTGAGCTACTGGAGCTCCCCTAGAGAGTGAACAGTTTTAAGTACCTCGGAGTCCACATATCCGAGGACTTGACATGGACCACACACATTGACAGTGTTGTGAAGAAGGCACGACAACGCCTCTACTTCCTCAGGCGCCTAAGGAAGTTCCAAGTCAGTCAGAAGATCCTTAAGAACTTCTACTCATGTACAATAGAGAGCATCCTGACTGGCAACATCACATCCTGGTTTGGGAATAGCACTGCACAAGACCGAAGCAGACTACAAAGAGTGACACGTTCAGCCGAACACACAATTGGAGGGGGGCTTCCCACCCTCCAGAACATTTACAACAAGCGGTGCAGGGGTAAGGCTAAGAGAATCATCAAGGACTCCAGCCACCCGAACAACTGCCTCTTTGAACTGCTGCGGTCAGGCAAGCGATACCGGAGTCTCAAGGCAAGCACAGAAAGACTCAGAAGAAGCTTCTATCCCCAGGCCATCAGGCTGCTCAAAGAACAATAAACACTATGCAACAACCATCAAATGCACACAGCACACACATCCACACGCACACACTCACTTTAAACAAACAACACACTGCAGCACCCACTCTCCACACTTTAGATCACCTAAACACATATTTATTGGTAAAGGATTTGCACTACAACTCGTACACCTTACTGTAAATTGTACCTAAATTGTACCTCATCCCATTTCTGCTTTGCACTATATAGTATTGTATATTAGTACATTGCATAGTATATTGTATATTGTATTTAAGCATTACATCACGCACAGGAGTGGTTTGTGAACAATAAACCATGCCTAGGGGTGGTCGTTAGGCCCGAGGCGCAGCCGCGGGTCGTTAGACCCCCCTAGGCATGGTTTATTGTTCACAAATCACGACTGCAAGTGGTGTAAAGCTTTTATACAACTGCCACATTCATCCAACCTTATTTCTATACAATAAACACACATTAATCGAAGATTTATTGAAAAAACCATCCGCCAGAAAAAGTAGTTCCCACAACTACAAAAAAGACAATTTGCCTCCCTATTCTTTTATTTATTTTTTTAAACCTACTGTAGAGGGCCTAAACTTAACCAGTTGGAAACCAAGCGTACAGTAATAAAATTAGCAATCAATCAATCAATCAACTCAATAGGCCATGCTCACTTAGAACAGTGCAGCACCCAGCTCTCTCTCAGTCTGACTATCCCCCGCGTTGCAGGCAGAGCAGAGTGTGTGTGTGTGGGTGTGCGTGTGTGTGTGTGTGTGTGTGTGTGTGTGTGTGTGTGCGTGTGTGTGTGTGTGTGTGTGTGTGTGTGTGTGTGTGTGTGTGTGTGTGTGGGGGGGTGTGTGGCGGTGGGTGGAGACTAGAGCGAGCGCTGACAGTCGAAAGGAAAAAAATTGAAAAAAAAAAAAAAATTAATCAATCAATCATTCCGCGATTTTTCTTTTGTTACAGAATGATTCAAGACCCATCAATTACATCATCCAACATTGTTTAAACGACTAAGACATTCGCTGTGACAGAATCGCTTGATATTTAGTCGTTTAGTCGCTATCAACATATCCATTTGTAAAGATTATTGTCCACCTTCTTGTGATCCGGCGGATTGATGTGATGTGATTCGGTTGTGGGCGGGTCCTGGGTCAGCAAGCGTGGACTGATCGCAATACATACTTGTAAATGGACTGTTTCAGCCAATCAGAATCGAGAAATTTGCATGCCGTTGTATAAGGTAACTCAGTTACTTCTATTCTGCATCGAACATTGTACATATGTCTATACTGAACACTGTGACCTCTATTTCTACTTCTATTTTACATGCTATACTATTTTATTTCATACTTATCTTGTCTAGCACAGTCTCTGGAGCGTAACAGTAAGAAGCATTTTGTATGAAAGTATTCTGTACTTCTGTATGACAACTATTAAAGAAACTTGAAACTTGAAACATCACACTACACAATGGCTGAACGGCTCAGATGACAGGGATTGATATCAGCCAATTAACTCATTGGACGCCAGTCACGAGTATAGTCCGGTTAACTCGCCAACGTTTGAGCGCCAATCACGAGTATAGTCGGGTTTTAATCGTTATTTCTTTTATTAGCGATATCCATTCATTTTCATCCATCCAACCTCATGTTATTGTTGGGAATGGGTCTGAGCTCGCAAAAGGGCAAATACCGCCGCCTATCGTCTCCCGGACGGTATTGCACATCATTGGATTGGCTGGGACTGTACATCAAAAAAAAAGTCGGTCCAGGTTTTCCTTCTCGGGCGTGCAGTATATTATACCACATTGACTGGGGACACTGAGCAGCGTGGATTATGTGTTTTGGATATATAACGTTGGATCAATAAACGCGATCAATATTTGGAATGACGATCAGGAATTGGATTAATCTTTTTGCAGGACATCAGATGTGAGGTAAGGACTCTATGTTACCAATCTTGGGTTAATCAGATGTTTCTTTCACAGCGATCACAACGTGTGTGTGTGTGTGTGTGTGTGTGTGTGTGTGTGTGTGTGTGTGTGTGTGTGTGTGTGTGTGTGTGTGTGTGTGTGTGTGTGTGTGTGTGTGTGTGTGTGTATGCCGTTAGCGCCGACCAATGCACGGATAAACGATTTTTCAGCCCGCCTCTCTATCGTGCATGAGGACACATATACTATCGATAATCTAGCGTTTATTTGAAAACTATTCATAAATCAGCCGAGAAATGACAACGTGTTTTGTGTATTCCACCAAAGGGCTATTATCTCGTCTTTCTCTGGAATGACTAGAAATCACCAAAACTATACTCGTATTCAAAACGGTATAAAACGGAAATGTACCGATGAAAAAACAATCCGTTTTGTACATGTTGACTGCAAGCAACTCATTGATAAGCGACGGGTGTATTAGACCCATAGCCATAATTTAAGATATATTTTAAGCACTCGCAAATCTCCCACTCCTCCCATTGATTAAAGCGGAGGCCCTCTACCGCCCTCTGGCTCACTTAAGCGGTGGCGTCCAATGAGTTAAGGAAAAGGGATGATTAGGTGGCCTTGATGTCAGAGACCTGATTGGGAATTTGGCCAGGAACGTCGGGGAACCCCCTATACTCTTTGCGATAGATGTCCTGGGTTCTTTAACGACCGAGATTCAGTCAGGACCTCGGTTTAGCGTCTCATCCGAAGGACGGCACTCGGATAGATTAGATTAGATTAAATGGTAAAAAAAATATTCAAATGTATTGTCATCATATACAGCACAAGTACAGTAGAATGAAAATAAGTTTGGCATCTAACCAGAGTGTAAATGTAACAGTAAAGTGCAACAGTGATATACAATGTTACAATGGACAGACTATACGTCTTCTTGCTCGTCTAGGCTAAGCTCAGAGCCATGAACAGATGTTTTGGGGGAAAAAACAAAAGGGTATCTGGTATCTCTTTGTTTCAGAGGAGAACATGAACCCAGAGTGGGAGATGAGGGGAGGGGCTCAAGCCCTTTTTGGACCGCTGAACTGCTGAACTGCTGAACTGCTGCTGAACTGCTGCTGAACTGCTGAACTGCTGCTGAACTGCTGAACTGCTGCTGAACTGCTGCTGAACTGCTGCTGAACTGCTGAACTGCTGCTGAACTGCTGCTGAACTGCTGAACTGCTGAATTGTTGAACTGCTGAATTGCTGAACTACTGCTGAACTGCTGAACTACTGAATTGCTGAACTGCTGAATTGCTGAACTACTGCTGAATTGCCGCACCGCTGAACCGCTGAACTGCTGAACTGCTGCACTGCTGAACTGCTGCACTGCTGAATTGCTGAACTGCTCCGCCGCTGAACCGCTGAATTGCTGAACTACTGCACTGCTGAACTGCAGCACCGCTGAACTGCTAGTCCGGCCCGGCTCTCCCCCTCCACACTGCAGCAGCCTCATTATTCACCCCACGCTGAGCGACAGAGCGGAACGATGCAGGATCACATCTATTTCAATCTGAAATAATCACCCACGTGAAATCTAATAAATTATGCAGCGCTCAATAGCCCGGCGCTCCAGTGTTTCTGCATTAGCAAGCGGCCTAATGACGCCAACATTATTCTCAAAGTCAGCCGGCGTGGGACCGGTCCATGGGGTCCGCTCGGTCGTCCCCGGGACGCCAGGGACACACGCCGCGCCGCGCGTCCACCGAGGAGGCGCGTTGGAAGGCATCGAGAGACTAGGCCAAGGCTAGAGAAACATAATACAAGAAGACTAGACCAAGACAAGATAAACACAATACAAGAAGACTAGACCAAGACAAGAGACACATAATACAAGAAGACTAGACCAAGACAAGAGACACTTAATACATGAAGACTAGACCAAGACAAGAGACACATAATACATGAAGACTAGACCAAGACAAGAGACACATAATACAAGAAGACTAGACCAAGACAAGAGACACTTAATACATGAAGACTAGAGCAAGACAAGAGACACTTAATACATGAAGACTAGACCAAGACAAGAGAAACATAATACATGAAGACTAGACCAAGACAAGAGACACATAATACATGAAGACTAGACCAAGACAAGAGACACATAATACATGAAGACTAGACCAAGACAAGAGACACATAATACATGAAGACTAGACCAAGACAAGAGACACATAATACATGAAGACTAGACCAAGACAAGAGACACATAATACATGAAGACTAGACCAAGACAAGAGACACATAATACATGAAGACTAGACCAAGACAAGAGACACTTAATACATGAAGACTAGACCAAGACAAGAGACACATAATACATGAAGACTAGACCAAGACAAGAGACACATAATACATGAAGACTAGACCAAGACAAGAGACACTTAATACATGAAGACTAGACCAAGACAAGAGACACTTAATACATGAAGACTAGACCAAGACAAGATAAACATAATACATGAAGACTAGACCAAGACAAGAGACACATAATACATGAAGACTAGACCAAGACAAGAGACACTTAATACATGAAGACTAGACCAAGACAAGAGACACATAATACATGAAGACTAGACCAAGACAAGAGACACATAATACATGAAGACTAGACCAAGACAAGAGACACATAATACATGAAGACTAGACCAAGACAAGAGAAACATAATACAAAGAGACTAGACCAAGACAAGAGACACATAATACATGAAGACTAGACCAAGACAAGAGACCCATAATACAAAGAGACTAGACCAAGACAAGAGACACATAATACATGAAGACTAGACCAAGACAAGAGACACATAATACAAGAAGACTAGACCAAGACAAGAGACACACAATACAAGAAGACTAGACCAAGACAAGAGAAACATAATACATGAAGACTAGACCAAGACAAGAGACACTTAATACATGAAGACTAGACCAAGACAAGAGACACATAATACATGAAGACTAGACCAAGACAAGAGACACATAATACATGAAGACTAGACCAAGACAAGAGACACATAATACATGAAGACTAGACCAAGACAAGAGACACATAATACATGAAGACTAGACCAAGACAAGAGACACATAATACATGAAGACTAGACCAAGACAAGAGACACTTAATACATGAAGACTAGACCAAGACAAGAGACACATAATACATGAAGACTAGACCAAGACAAGAGACACATTATACATGAAGACTAGACCAAGACAAGAGAAACATAATACATGAAGAGACTAGACCAAGACAAGAGACACATAATACATGAAGACTAGACCAAGACAAGAGACACATAATACATGAAGACTAGACCAAGACAAGATAAACATTATACATGAAGACTAGACCAAGACTAGAGAAACATAATACATGAAGACTAGACCAAGACAAGAGACACTTAATACAAGAAGACTAGACCAAGACAAGAGACACACAATACATGAAGACTAGTCAAGACAAGAGACACATAATACATGAAGACTAGACTAAGACAAGAGACACATAATACATGAAGACTAGACCAAGACAAGAGACACATAATACATGAAGATTAGACCAAGACAAGAGACACATAATACATGAAGACTAGACCAAGACAAGAGACACATAATACATGAAGACTAGACCAAGACAAGAGACACATAATACAAGAAGACTAGACCAAGACAAGAGACACATAATACAAGAAGACTAGACCAAGACAAGAGACACATAATACATGAAGACTAGACCAAGACAAGAGACACTTAATACATGAAGAGACTAGACCAAGACAAGAGACACTTAATACATGAAGACTAGACCAAGACAAGAGACACTTAATACATGAAGACTAGACCAAGACAAGAGACACATAATACATGAAGACTAGACCAAGACAAGAGACACTCAATACATGAAGACTAGACCAAGACAAGAGACACATAATACATGAAGACTAGACCAAGACAAGAGACACACAATACATGAAGACTAGACCAAGACAAGAGACACATAATACATGAAGACTAGACCAAGACAAGAGACACATAATACATGAAGACTAGACCAAGACAAGAGACACATAATACATGAAGACTAGACCAAGACAAGAGACACATAATACATGAAGACTAGACCAAGACAAGAGACACATTATACAAGAAGACTAGACCAAGACAAGAGACACTTAATACATGAAGACTAGACCAAGACAAGAGACACATAATACATGAAGACTAGACCAAGACAAGAGACACATAATACATGAAAACTAGACCAAGACAAGAGAAACACAATACATGAAGACTAGACCAAGACAAGAGACACATAATACATGAAGACTAGACCAAGACAAGAGACACATAATACATGAAGACTAGACCAAGACAAGAGACACATAATACATGAAGACTAGACCAAGACAAGATAAACATAATACATGAAGACTAGACCAAGACAAGAGACACTTAATACATGAAGACTAGACCAAGACAAGATAAACATTATACAAGAAGACTAGACCAAGACAAGAGACACATAATACATGAAGACTAGACCAAGACAAGAGACACATAATACATGAAGACTAGACCAAGACAAGAGACACATAATACATGAAGACTAGACCAAGACAAGAGACACACAATACATGAAGACTAGACCAAGACAAGAGAAACACAATACATGAAGACTAGACCAAGACAAGAGACACACAATACAAGAAGACTAGACCAAGACAAGAGAAACACAATACATGAAGACTAGACCAAGACAATAGAAACATCAGCAACTGTTGCAACATCAAGGGCTAATTGCAATTTCAGGAAATCGATGTGGCTTACATTGTTGTAACCTGAGCACCCCCTACTGGTTGAGTATCGCTATTGTGCGCGTAACACAGTGACAGATCTGGCCACTGCCTCCTTGATGGCAGAAAGGGCCACACTCTACTTCACTGCATCTGTAGTCATGCAAACGTGCATCAGGAGAGGTGGGAGGAGCATCAGGAGAGCTGGGAGGAGCATCAGGAGAGCTAGGAGGAGCATCAGGAGAGCTGGGAGGAGCATCAGGAGAGCTGGGAGGAGCATCAGGAGAGCTGGGAGGAGCATCAGGAGAGCTGGGAGGAGCATCAGGAGAGGTGGGAGGAGCATCAGGAGAGGTGGGAGGAGCATCAGGAGAGCTTGGAGGAGCATCAGGAGAGGTGGGAGGAGCATCAGGAGAGCTGGGAGGAGCATCAGGAGAGCTGGGAGGAGCATCAGGAGAGCTGGGAGGAGCATCAGGAGAGCTGGGAGGAGCATCAGGAGAGGTGGGAGGAGCATCAGGAGAGCTGGGAGGAGCATCAGGAGAGCTGGGAGGAGCATCAGGAGAGCTGGGAGGAGCATCAGTAGAGGTGGGAGGAGCATCAGGAGAGCTGGGTGAAGCATCAGGAGAGGTGGGAGGAGCATCAGGAGAGCTGGGAGGAGCATCAGGAGAGCTGGGAGGAGCATCAGGAGAGCTGGGAGGAGCATCAGGAAGTACAGTACAGTTCTTTCTTACACACTGGCTACAGACTTGCACTTAGTGATTGATGGCTCCAAACAAAAAAGATTGTCCCCGACAATGCTTGTCAATATGTATTCCGCCCTGTGTTCCGGCACTTTCGGCACTCGTCCAGAAGAGCAAGGTTTTTTGAGCGAGGTCAGCACTATGTAATTGACTAAAATCCTGCCAGTAGAATATAGCCTCTGCACCACTAAGCTTCTTCATCTGAATTCATCAAACAATATTTACAGGATCTTAGGATACAGGGTGACACACTCTGCATCTCATAGTTCCTTATGTAAACTATGTGATGATAGTTCCTTATGTAAACTATGTGATGATAGTACCTTATGTAAACTATGTGATGATTCATCACATAGTTATGATAGTACCTTATGTAAACTATGTGATGATAGTTCCTTATGTAAACTATATGATATGATCATAGTATCGTATGTAAACTATATGATATGATCATAGTATCGTATGTACACTATGTGATGTGATCATAGTATCGTATGTACACTATGTGATGTGATCATAGTATCGTATGTACACTATGTGATGTGATCATAGTTCCTTATGTAAACTATGTGATGTGATGATAGTTCCTTATGTACACTATGTGAGGTGATCATAGTATCGTATGTACACTATGTGATGTGATCATAGTATCTTATGTACACTATGTGAGGTGATCATAGTATCGTATGTACACTATGTGATGTGATCATAGTATCGTATGTAAACTATGTGAGGTGATCATAGTATCGTATGTACACTATGTGATGTGATCATAGTATCGTATGTACACTATGTGATGTGATCATAGTATCTTATGTACACTATGTGATGTGATCATAGTATCTTATGTACACTATGTGATGTGATCATAGTATCTTATGTACACTATGTGATGTGATCATAGTATCTTATGTACACTATGTGATGTGATCATAGTATCGTATGTACACTATGTGATGTGATCATAGTATCGTATGTACACTATGTGATGTGATCATAGTATCTTATGTACACTATGTGATGTGATCATAGTATCGTATGTACACTATGTGATGTGATCATAGTATCTTATGTACACTATGTGATGTGATCATAGTATCTTATGTACACTACGTGATGTGATCATAGTCATTTACACAACAATGTGATGTGTTCATCAATACGTCAATGTAGTGTATCAAATATTTAGATTCTTTTTTAATAACCTGTTAGACGCTGTCAGGTGGGGGACTGGTTCACCTCCATAGACCTGTAGGATGCGTAGTCGCATCCCGATCTTCCATCCTAGGACATACCTACGCTTCCTTTGCAGGGCTTAGCGTACGGGTACCAGAGGCTGCCGTTCGGCTACTCTCTGGCTCCCCGCATCTTCACCAAGTGCGCGGAGACCGCGCTGGGGCCTGTGCGTCGTCGGGGGTTACGAATGTGTTTTGTTCTGGGGAAAATGTACAGCAGCTTCTGGAGGTCACCGACACACAGAAAGGAGTAAATAAAGATTATGGTTTGATTTAAATAAATTGTCATTACATTTGAGTAAAACCAAACTTATGTTATTTGGAAATCGTAAAATAGACACACACAAGTACAAATGACTATAGATGATGTTAACATTGAAAGAGTGTATGAAAATAAATTTCTAGGTGTGATACGCAACCACAAAATCAGCTGGAAACCTCACATAAACTACATAAAAACTAAAATCGCAAGGAGCACTGCAGTACTAGGGGACACAAAACACATCTTGGATCATAAATCACTGTACATTCTATATTACTCCCTAGTACTACCATATCTGAACTACTGTGTGGAGATTTGGGGTAACACTTATAAAAGTAACTTAAAACCATTATGCCATTGCACAATACAAAAAAAGAGGAATTATTCCAGGGGCTAGTGCTCGGTTGGATTATCATTAGTATTATTACTGATATTTTTTTTTCATAATATTTTCTTTTCATAGTGTGGACATTTGGGTTGTATGACAATGAGTTAATATGAGTTGCATAAGATAATAGAGTGTGAAGGGGGTAGGCATACATACGTTTACACTTCATCCTACTCCTTTTCGAACATTACTGTTTCGCTTGTTTGTTCGTTTTTTTATCTGTTTATTATTTTATATTTTTTTTATTTATTATTATTATTATTATTATTTTTATTTATGTTTGAAATAAACTCATTCATTCATTCATGTGTTCATAGTAATGTACACTATGTGACGTGATCATATTAACACATTGAGTGCCAGGGACGAGATTTATCGTTAGTTCATGCCGACCGTTGAGTGCCAGCGGCCATAAATCTCGCTTTTATTTTTATTAGCGATTTGAATTCATATAGTCTCACGTTAGTGCTGCAAACTCTGAGCTCCATTGGGAAAATACCGCCCCCTATCATCTCCCTGTGGTACCGCCCCCCTTTGGAATGGATTGGAACGAAACACATGGGGGGGGGGGGGGGGGGGGGGGGGGATCCAGCTTCCTCATTTTACTTCTCGGGCAAGCCACCGGAGAGGCTCAGATTAATTTCCGAGCCCCAAAACAGCGTGGAATACATATTTCCAGTATCCAGCGTTGGATCAATAAACGCGATCGATATTTGGAATGGCGATCAGGTATTGGAATAATCTTTTTGGAGAACATCTGATCTGAGGTAAGGAATCTATTTTACCAGTCTTAGGATAATCAGAACTTTTTTCACCTATATATCAGCGTGTGCCACGTGTGTGTGTGTGTGTGTGTGTGTGTGTGTGTGTGTGTGTGTGTGTGTGTGTGTGTGTGTGTGTGTGTGTGTGTGTGTGCCACGTGTGTGTGTGTGTGTGTGTGTGTGTGTGTGTGTGTGTGTGTGTGTGTGTGTGTGTGTGTGTGTGTGCCACGTGTGTGTGCCACGTGTGTGTGTGTGTGTGCGTGTGTGTGTGTGTGTGTGTGCATGTGTGTGTGTGTGCGATCAGGAAATAAGAGATTCGAATTTTCAGCCCGCTTATATAGCGTGCATAAGTACACATATACTATCGATAATCTAGCGTTTATTTGAAAACGATTCATAAATAGGCCGAAAAATGACAAAGTTTTTTGTGTATTCCATAATATTCCAGTAAAGGGCGTTTATCACAGAATCTTTATATTTTCCTGAAACTTTTTCAAAATGGTATAAAACGGAAATGAACCGATTAAAAAACAATCCGTTTCGACAATGTTGACTGCAAACAAGTCATTGATAAGCGACGGCCAGATTAGACACATAATTTAAGACATAGTTTATGCGTTTGCAAATATGAGAGCTCTATCATTGAAGTGGACGCTGGCATACGGAGCCCTTTAGCGCCCCCGCATGGCTGGCACTGAATGTGTTAATGTAAACTATGTGATGTGTTCATATTAATGTAAACTGTGATGTTTAATGAAGTAAGTTACCAACAGCCTCCAAATGTAGTGCCTGTGGTTTATGTTAGATAGATGTCATGTGTATAGCCTGCATTGTGTTTTGTTAAGATGCTGTGACTTATGTTATGATTATGACTTGGGGGTTGCTGCTTTGTGTTGTGTTTGGTTTGTGCTGCTAATTGAGCTAATGCTAGCTATATAGCGTATTCCCATTAGCATGTTAGCATTGGCATCGGCTTGGTTGGCCGCATGGACCGAGCATGGCACGGAGTAGCGACTAGTCATGGTCGTGCATATAGGTCACCTGCAAGCCTGGTGCAGCCAGTGTATAATGCATAATACATATGACATTTACCTCTGCTAATTACTGTATTGTTTTCTGCTTATGTGTTGCAGACACCGCTCTGAGATATCACTCAATCACTCAATCATTTGCTAGATTCACCCAATACCATTCCCATCCTCGTGTGGATGCTCATTGTTTCATTCAGCCTTACAAACTGTATGGAGATCACCTGTACTGAAGACACCTTATCGTCCTTTGATCCTTTGATACCAACATTAAACTCTGTGTCTGTGTCCGCTCTCTGGCCGGGGTTGTGCCGTTCTGGATAAAGTGGCTCCAGCTAAAAACACTACAAACAAACATATCTTCAATATGTACACTATTGTGATGTGATCATAGTAATGTAAATACTACTGTACTGTATGCAGTGGCGGCTCGTGGGACTGTATTCGGGAGGGGCGCAATACCACATTTTCCCAAGCGGTGGCGCCATTTCTCCATGTAAATGACAACACACTGTGTTAACAATGTGCTCTAGTCTAGAGAGCCTCTAGACTTAAATATGTAGTGTACAGAGCGAATTAAAGAAATACAAATAAAAAACTATACATAATATAAACCTCACTGTTACTCTGTATATATGTATATTGACTGAACATTCCTTTACTTACTCCTTACCTTTTTTTTGTACTTACTTCATTAAGAAACTATAGGACAGGTGTCACAGAATAAGCTGAGAAAGTGTCCATCAGGTCCTGTAAGTGTTGTTGTTGTCATCAGGTCCGACCTGTAAGTGTTGTTGTTGTCATCAGGTCCTGTAAGTGTTGTTGTTGTTGTTATGATCTCAGGTTGATGTGGTCCAAGTTGTTTCAATGTGAGCTTTTCTTGCTGTGTCCGTTTTTCAAATGGTGTTGATTTGATGGATTTAACAGAATTATCCATGCTCTAACTATATTATCTAACTATAAATCGAAATGAAAATACTCAGTCAGTCCTTCAAAGTTGAAAGTAAACCGAAACCATGAGGCAGGCAAGTCTTTTTCTCTATGCGAACTAACTGGTGATGACTGCTGACGACGTGAACACAGTGGAGGGGGGCGTGAGCACAGAGTGCTTGCTTAGAGCGCCTGGAACAGCGACCATCCAGCCACCCAAAGCCCGCCTCCCCAGATAATTATGACCATTGATAGGCAAAAATATATTTACTAGCTTCATTACGATTGGCCGCTTGCCAATCAATCAATGCGTCAATGCGTTTTGTAGAGCGCCCCGGATTCGGAGGTAGTTATTAATAGACTGACGTCACTCACAAACGGGGATAAATAGCATGCAAAAAACAATGATTTATACTTGCTATATTAACGTTATTGTGCATTTTAATAGTAATTATTATTCATTTTAAACATGTTTAGTTTATTTTTAGGGCTTCAAGCCTTCAAAATATCTAAAATAAAAAAACTCAAGTTCTTCTTCTCCTACTGATCTCATTGCTCTCAACCAGGGTGGGCGGCGCCCTAGCGCCCCCTACTGGCGGCCGCCGCTGCACTGGAGGTAGAGACGAGCAGGGGGGATTGTGGTGCCGCTGGTGGGATTCTGGAGCGATGACCTCATCCAGTCTCCCTCCCCTGGGAGAGAGAGTGAGCGCATGGCTGTCGTAAAGGAAGAGGCGTTTACGGTATTTTAACAGCCTTAGATGGTCTCACACCCACGGTATCACACAATCCAATTTACTACTGGACCTTGGATAATCTCTGTGAAGAGATGAAACCCACCCGGCCTGCCAAGTGGACAAATGCTTTATCTTTCAATCAGTGGCGGCTCGCCACTGGTGGCGCTATGGGCGCCGACCCACCTGTTAAATGAGAGAAGAAGAAAAAAAAAACGTTTTTGTTTTATAGCCCTATAAATAATATAAACATGTTTAAAATGAATAATATTTACTCGTTTTAAGTATGTTTGTATTTCCAATGCACAATATAACGTTATTATCTAAATTAAAAAAACAGCGTTTTCATGGGCAGGAAGTGACGTTTTTTTTTATTTTTTCGTATTTCTCGCCCGGGCAAGAAGCGATAGCGCTCTGACTGCGCGTCACAGTTTGATCGCTGTCTCCGTCACAGCCAATCAGTGCATACGGCGTTGTGCGTTGAAATATGACTATTATGTTGGAATCCGAGCGCTATTTGAAGCGGTCTAGGCAGCAAAAGTGAACTTCTGTGAAGAATTTCCATAGCCGCATTTCGCGGAGACGCTCTCTGATTGGCCGACGCGATGCCAGTTTTTTTCCATAGCCGCATTTCTCGCGCCAGGAGGAGGTATCTTATCACAGCAAGTCAGCAAGTTCAGTCTACTCGTCAACAACAGCAACTACACTACTACAGTTCACAATAGAGAAAAAGAAAAGACGCCTTCGGTTTATTCAAGGACTGAGTATTTTCATTTCGATTTATAGTTAGCTAAAGCTACCACCATGGAATTGGATAATTCTGTTAAATCCATCAAATCAACACCGTTTGAAAGACGGACAATGCAAGAAAAAAAAGACTTGAAACTACTTGGACCACACCAACCTGAGATCCGGATGGACATCAACACAGGCTGGATGGACAATGCCATGGAGTGGATATACTTTATCAACAAGCCAACAACAAGGTAGATTAGCGATCTTAACTCTAGTTTAATACATGATACGCTGTCTACTGATGCCGCATAACGTTACAGCTACTGCTAGCTGTTAGCTCCGTTAGCTTAGCTGGCCACTTAGAAGTGCATGGAACGGAGTAACGTTAACGTTTAAACGTTATGTCGAGGTCATACAATACTAGAGTCGACATAAGGTTAACGTTACCCCGTTTCCATGAAGTGTTTAAATAGCAGCAATCTTGTTGAAAATGTAACTACTAAAATGCTCTCTGATGCTGCTGATGCATAATGAATGAATGGTGAGTTGTTTAAAATGACAACATACATGTGTTAATTATTTGATTTGATTGATCCGAGAGACAGAGAGATCGTCTATGTTTGAATGAATGAATGAGAACTTTATTAACAGATTGCAGAATGGGTACAATACAGTACGGCTCAATACACACAATTGTTAAGGGGATGCAGACCAGAGAAAGACGTTTGTCTTGTTTACATCAGGGTCCCAGATTTTCGATTCATATCGATAGTTTAATAGCTAGCCTTGGCTCGTTTAACAATATGCAAAATATGTGTACAGCCCTGTACTCATACTGAAGTTATTCTTGGTATATAATAGGTCTGATTGTGTAACGAATCGATTCCACGTCGCGCTGTGTGTGAGAGAGAGAAGGAGAGAGGGAGAGATCTGCCTGTGTTTGTAGACGGGCGAGTTTTGTTTCTAACTTTTCTATTTATATATTGTGTTTCAAGTTGTGAATTAGAGTCTAGACTATACTTTATTTGACTGGTTGTGTGTTGCTGTAGTAACAGCTGAGCGACTCGTTCATAAGAGCCGATTCATTGCCGTGAGCGTGAGTCGAATCACGAGTGTTGCGTGGTACTGTACTGTACTGTACAAAATATTTGGTATAGCGCCCCTAGTGGCGAAAACCCACCGGCCGCCACTGCTTTCAATCACAATTAGATCGGCTTCACTGCTTTTTGTCATTGTGTCTATATGTGACAACGTGTGTTTTTTGTGTCTACATACATACTCTTTACTTTTAGTTCCTCATTCCTGAGGGTCAATGTCGGGAATTTTATTCTTAGGTTTTTATTTTAAAATTGTTTTATGTTTAATCATCCCTGTAATCCTGCAGGAACTCAGTATGTGGTCGTGGATTGAACTGCAGAATAATTTCAAATGTAAAAAAATATAATTTATATATGTTGAATACAGCTCATTCAGATTCAGATTCAGAGTTTTATTTGCCACATGGAAACAATACAATCATAGAGTTTTTCATACAAAATCATAAATACCATACCATGGGCAACAGGAGCAGGAAGAAGAATAAATCTTATAGTTACCTGCCCCTTATTCCTAAACTAAACAAGTATTACTTGATGGTCGGCACAAAATAATAAGTTATACCATATACAAAGAAACAAACAATCCACAGTTTAAACAAGAAAAAAATAAATAATAATAATAATAATAATAATAATAATAATAATAATAATAATAATAATAATAATAATAATAATAATAATAATAATAATAATAATAATAATAATAATAATAATAATAATAAAGAAGAAAAATAATAAAGAAGAAAAGAAAGAAAAGAAAGAAAAGAAAGAAAAGAAAGAAAAGAAAGAAAAGAAAGAAAAGAAAGAAAAGAAAGAAAAGAAAAAGAAAATAAATTCCATAGTGATAACCTAATTCAACCACGTGATCAGATATGAATGATGATGAACCAGAAAGAATATGCCTGGAATGCAACTGAGATAAACCCAGTTTCAACCTGACTTGGTATTTATTTTGCACTGATATATCGATTCATCTTCTTTTAGTATGTACACTTTTCGTTCTGATGCTCTGTTGATATAGTCCCGTGAATGAACAACAGTCGGCTGACTGTAAAAGTGTGTGCTATATTCCCCTGGGAGTGAAGCACCTCCCCTTTAATCGCGTGGTAGGGGCTCTGGTTGGGTTTCTCTCTCGCAGCCTCTAATCTAGTTGCTCACTTTGCACGTTTGCCATCATCTGTCGTTTCGTAGCGGAACTCCGTTCTATTTCAGTGAGACGCGGACAGCGGCAGGCAGGCAGGCTGTTGTTTTCTATCTCTACTGTCGTTCTTTTCAGGAACAAAGGCGCATTTCAAATACAAGGTGATCGTACTTTCCTGTGTTTTCTTTCTTGCCGTCAACATGAAGAAACGTGGAATAAAGCGCTCGTATCGAAAGTGAGGGACTGAAAAGGTCGGTACTGTTACCATCGTAGAGCGCAACGCGCTCTCTAGGACCTATAAGTACAGGGTTTGTGTTTTATAAACTCTTTAAATAACTTACTACTAGCACTGAGTGCTAAAAGAAAACATTGGTTTCAGTCTGTTTATTTATTTTATTTTATTCAATTTGTTCCAAACTTGTCTTTACTGTACATAGTAAAATATACTATTTGTGTAGTGTAACGTTTAAAAAGAGGATCATATTCATTTATTTCGTTTCATGTTTTTCTTAGGATACACTTGCCTTGCCTATAGTTGCCGTACAGTAGTTGTTCGATATTTACTTTCACTTCTATCTTTGAGTTAATTCAGGCTTTATTACATGGGCGTGCATCTTAATTGCAGCTCTTGGGGTATAAAGTCCAGACTGTCTGCGGCCGCGTAAAACAATGGACGGACAGATCAAGCCCAGCTGTTGTAGGCGATCATTGCTGCGTCTGTAGTACCGTCCATGTGTGTGTGTGTGTGTGTGCGATGCTGCACCATGCACTGCGTCAGGAGACAGTTAGCGTCTTGCACAACGTTTATGAGGGGATCGCGACCTGTAGATTATTACTGTTTGGTCGGAAAACCTGCTATAGGAGAGAATGGATTGATTTTTAAGTGTCAGTGTTCTCACTTGATAACTTTTCAGGGAACACACACGCGCGCACACGCACACACACACACACACAACACACACACACACACACACACACACACACACACACACACACACACACACACACACACACACACACACACACACAGAGGGCTAATCCAATCTTTCCATTCCTTACCTAGCTCACACTGTCCATGGGGGGATAATAAGAAATCAGGTCAAGCAACTAACCTCTTGTTGTTTGTCTCTGCAGCCTATGTGCAGCAGAGTATGTGTGGGTGTTTACAGATGGTTTGAGAATGTGGTCACTCCTAGGTCAATTTACATATAGGGTGTTGGTCAAGCAGCTGAAACAATGGACCTGATTAGATCACATGTCTCTGTGATCGGCTAAAACTTCCCCTGGGGGACAGATAGAGGCATCTGTAACTAGGAGGGTCTAGTTTCAGGATTACAGAAAAACCATACACTTTAAAAGGTATGTTTATATCCTAAATGTAGCTCCAATTAAACTGCAAATATTTCTGTTATGTTGTACTAATGATGCTGAACGTAATAATATGAAAAATGCTGTGTTTATGATAAAGAATCGCCGAATTTTACAATCAAGCCTTTTTTGAACCAACCTAGAAAAAATACCCAAAGTACTGAATAATAGCTGTTTAAAATTGATATAGATTTAAGCTAAAAGAATATGATTAGAACCTGTAGAAGTGGGCTTGATGATAGGAGACTGTGATTCTCATCTAAAACATAAAGCTTTTAAGTCAAGAACGATATGTCTGTGTTTAGGAAATCAATCAGAATTCAACTATGTATATCTTGGGGCTTAATACCAAAAGTATTAAGCTTATTTTAGACTAATCTATTTCTCTGATTTGGAACAATGCAAAGGAGCAGTTGGCCTCCTAAAGACAACCCACTTTCAAATTCAAAACTTAGAAAGCCCGTGATTGGAGGAGAACACTTGGTGACATCACGCCGAGATTCTCTGCTCATTGATAAAAGGAAAACGCTGGCAAAGACTCACTCCGGCTCACTCAGAACAGACAGACACGCAGACAGAGAGTTCATACGGAACACAGCCACGGAGAGACACAGACACGGATCACCATAGCAACGAACCAAACAACAACAGACCCATCGAGGAGAGCGCCTGGCTCCAGCAGACAAAGAACTTTATAATTAGCTAGAATATTCAACGCTGCTTTGATCATTCATTAAATATGAAAACTCTCAGCCGACTCTCATGGCTACAGTGCTGGTTGAAATCCAAACCTTTAGACTAGTTATGCGTTGTGTTTATGCAATTAAACGCATTTATGTTTTATCTGAGCTCTGTATCCGTCTGCCAATTCCTTTCAGTGCACAGCCGTCGAATGCCGACTCTTCTCTTGTACCGGGTAATGCATCAAGTAGGATATATACACAACAACGGCAGAGTACTCTACTATTGATATAGTATACAATCACGGACCAGCAGAATAATAATTTGTTACCAAACCGACCAGCAGGAACCGGTAAGAGCTCTCTCTCTCTGTCCTCCTTCCCTTGGCCTTTCATTTTTCTTTTTTTATCTACTTTTTCTCCCCCCTTTTTTCTGTATTTTTCTCCCATCCCAATTTAGTCGTTATGCCAATTCCCTTCCTGGTCGCTGCGCGCATTTCCCCCCCACTTGCCGGTCTAGGGACGGTTGATAGATACTATCACATGTCTCCTGCGATACATGTGGAGTCAGCCAGCCGCTTCTTTTCACCTGACAGCGAGGACTCTCACTGGGTGAGCGTAACGTGTGGGAGGATCACACTACTTCCCCCAGTTCCCTTCCTCGCTGACCGGGCGCCCCGACCGACCTGTAGGAGTCGAGAGAGACAGAGCGGAGGAGAAGAAGTGGCCCACTGGAGGTAGAGACGAGCGGGGGGGATTGTGGTGCCGCTGGTGGGGTTCTGGAGCGATGACCTCATCCAGTCTCCCTCCCCTGGGAGAGAGAGTGATCGCATGGCTGTCGTAAAGGAAGAGGCATTTACGGTATTTCCGTGCCACTCACGAGATTTCTCTGATTTTTTTTTTTTTTTCTAGCGATCTGAAATATTATTGCATCACCCGAGCCTACCCGAGTATAGCCGAGGGGCGCCGGCGATCACTGTGGAAAAAAGCGCCCCCTGTCGTCTCCCAGATGACATAAGTGATTTTGGAATGGACTCAATGAAAATGAATGGGGAAAAAAATCCGGTACTCCACATTTTCCAGTTCACTGATCCAGCCGGGGTTACCACAGTTCATTCTGGAACCTCAGATCCCCGCTGATCATGGAGTTCTACAGTATCGCGTTGGATCCATACACGTATCGATTTTTTCGAATGGTGATCAGGAATTGGAATATACCAGTTGGATACCATCTGATGTCAGGTAAGGACTCTATGTTATCAGTGTTAGGATAATCAGAGTAAGTTTGATGAAGTTATAAGCTGTTTTGTGAAATGTCTTCTTTCGGTTTCACTGTAAAACTCCGTGAGGAAATCAACGGAGCTATTATCCGTGCGCGGCCGTAATGTGCTTGCGTGCACGTATAATATTGATCATCTAGCGTTTATTTGAAAACGATTCATAAAAAGGCCGACGAATATCAACGTTGTGGAATATTCCACTAAAAGACGATTTTCATAGAATGCTCCAGAATGGGCTGTTTTTTATATCAAAACGGGGGCTTTTCTAACTGCTCTGAAACGGAAACGACGCGATAAAAAAACAATCTGCCTTGACAGCACTGACTGGAAAATAGTCTTTGATAATGCGATGGGCAGATTAGACACATAGCCATAATTTAAAACATAGATTAGGCGATATTAACGTTAACATTGGCGCCGATGGTGGCATTCAGCCGGTAAAACGGAAAACCAGGCGTGGCGGTCAAAGTGTTAACAGCCTTAGATGGTCTCACACCCACGGTATCACACAATCCAATTTACTACTGGACCTTGGATAATCTCTGTGAAGAGATGAAACCCACCCGGCCTGCCAAGTGGACAAATGCTTTATCTTTCAATCACAATTAGATCGGCTTCACTGCTTTTTGTCATTGTGTCTATATGTGACAACGTGTGTTTTTTGTGTCCCTTCCTCGCTGAGCAGGCGCCCCGACCGACCTGTAGGAGTCGCTGTTTACAACGACCAGGATACACACCCCACCGGCTTCCCACCCGCTAACACTGCCAATAGACCTATCGCTCAGCCACGCCCCCTTTGAAAAGTAAGACAAACAAACTTGACCGTGAATGACTGTTGACGATGGCCGCAGGCAGCCCCTTTCCTGACTGTAATGCAAGCCTTGCTTCACAGTCACGAAAGGGGCTAGGCCGCGGGAGATTTACCACAGCAGGTAATAGACCTGTTTTTTAAAGATAACACAAATGTCATCTAGAAGCAGACAGAGAGGGTTACAATATGCAGTGGAAAAGTACGTTCATGAGATACACATTTACCTTAGACCTCCATGGTGATGCAAGCATTAGCTATAGATAACGTCTCAAGCATTACTTACAGTTGACTTGATTGAAGATTACAAGAACTATGACGATAATCCATGATTACTACTATTGCTGATACATTTAGTTTAGGCTAGTGGTCCAACGCAGTATACGAGCTAGACCCGACAGTTGTGTCACTAGATGGGGGAGGGAAATGAGAAAAAAAGTGAGAGCTGTCATTCTGAAACCAGAATAATCCACCTCTTTTGTAAACATGCTATGTTGGTTCTTTTGTGACCCAGGTAAATATGCCAACAATCCTCCTCCATAAAGGGGTGAGACGTCAGAGAATGGTATGCTGCACATTCTAGTGTACATCAGGTCAAATGATTGATTACACTAACTATAAATGTATAGTGATAGAGACCAAAGTAGAAATACATAATAATAAAATAGACCTAGTAATAGGGGGCGACAGTAGCTTGGGAGGTAGAGCAGTCGTCTGGTAATCCGGAGGTTCCCGGTTTGATTCTCGCTCCTCCCGGGCAGCGTGTCGAAGTGTCCTTGAGCAAGACACTTAACCCCATTGCTCCTGATGGCACCTTGCATGGTTGCCTCCACCGTCGGTGTGTGAATGTGTGAGTGAATGGGTAAGCTGTGAGAAACAAATTGTAAAGCGCTTTGGATAAAAGCGCTATATAAATACAGCCATTTACCATTTACCAAAATACCTGTAAATCACAGTAGGCTATATGGGTACAGGACATAGCTTTTCTTATATTTAATATACATATAAATAAATGCATGACAACACATTCTCAAGATAGATCACTCTGATTAGAAAAGAAAACCCACAACTAAAGTGTACATACATAGCCACTATTTTACAATAAATATACATGGATTTACAGTTACACAAATGGATGTACGATATAAAATACAAACAGTGCTGGAATAGCGAACAATATCATGTATCATCAGCAACTGTTTTTTCCGTCATCTACCCAGTAAAATAAAATAACATGACTGCATTATTTTTATTTTTATTTTCATTATAGGGAACTTTGTACTTTCACTCCACTACATTTCAAAGTAAATATTGTACATTTTACTCAACTACATTTATCTGAGCCTCCCCCCAAAAAAGATTTAGCATACAAGACATGGCATAAATTGATGAAGATTAAGTACTTTAACATTTTAAACCAGCAATCTGAGGGACACAGAGCAGCATAACTGGACCACTTTAACAACCTTCAGGTCAATATATCGAGGGTTGAATGCACTGAAATACAAGAACACCCTATAGAATATGTACTGTACTTTTACTTTTGAAACTTAATACAGTACATTCGATATCAAATAGTTCTCTACTTTTACTTAAGTAGTAGCTACAGTACCATCTACAGTAGTAGCTACAGTACCAGCTACAGTACCAGCTACAGTAGTTTGCTGTGCTGTTTCACTGCTAGGTATACTAAACACAGTACATAGATTATTGAATTGATCATAAGTGAATCCAGTGGCATATTTGAAATAGGCTGGTACACGGCTGTGCTGCAAGACCTCTGGTGTTAATCTATTTGGTATTTGATTATGTCTCAGAACAGTATTTTTACTCGTCAGTGATTCGATTTGTGCTTGTTGATTTCTCAATCGTTCATCTCGCTCCTCTTGTCCACCTTCCATTGGGGGAGCCTGCTCCACAGGCCGGCACTCCTCATCTGGAGTAAGAGGGGAGGAGAGAGGGGTGATGGATAAGGAGAGAGGGGTGATGGATAAGGGGAGAGGGATGAGGGGGAGAGGTGAATGAGGAGAGAGGGATGAGGGGGAGAGGTGAATGAGGAGAGAGGGATATTATTCAGTTCATATATTCAGTTCATCAATGACATGATTGTAAAGCTGCACACATTCCATGATGCTCACTTTAGTCCAAAAACATAAATCAGACCTCTTTCATTGTCACTCATGTCCTGTCTTGGGTTGACCTGTGTCGTCTCTGTGAGGGCAGTAACATCTCCAGCACACCTCATTCTGTGAAAAAAACACAAAAAGCTGAGTATTAGCTAAGCATAGACAGATAATAATAATAGTTCATTTATGGAGCATCTTTCATACATAAAATGCAGCTCAAAGTGGATTTTATTGACAACAAACATAACAACTTTGACAGATCAACATTTGTATTTGCCTTGTCAGGGATAAAAAGAAAAGTCCAGGACTTATTTACTAGCCCTGCTATCAATCCAGTCCAGAGTATAAGCTAACGTTATGATACAGAAAGCTAACGTTATGATACAGAAAGCTAACGTTATGATGCAGAAAGCTAACGTTATGATGCAGAAAGCTTATGTTATGATACATAAGGCTAACGTTATGATGCAGAAAGCTAACGTTATGATGCAGAAAGCTAACGTTATGATGCAGAAAGCTTATGTTATGATACATAAGGCTAACGTCATGATACAGAAAGCTAACGTTATGATGCAGAAAGCTAACGTTATGATGCAGAAAGCTATCGTTATGATGCAGAAAGCTTATGTTATGATACATAAGGCTAATGATTAGGGTGACCAAACGTCCCGATTTGTGCGGGACAGTCCCGCATTTCAGCCCTCTGTCCCGCATGCCGCAAGAGAAAAATATTGTCCTGCAAGTGTCAAGCAAAAAAAAAAAAAAAAAAAAAACTTATTATTAACACTTTAATCGCCGATGACGTGTTTAGACGTCATTCCTCGCCATGCTCATTCTGCCGAAGACGCCGTAACTCGTCTTTGATATCAATAATTCAAAAATCTGTGATCGAAATCATATTTCTCCTCCGGAGATGTACTGGTGAGCTCCACTCAACTGTCTAACGGTTCGAGAGCGCCATAAGGTGGCCGATCGGCAGATCGGCCAAGAGGGAGGGGCGCGCCAAACAGGAAGTGCTCATCCATAATCCGTCCGGGCACTCGCGATCGGTAGCCGGACTCCATCTCAACACACTGGATAATCAATCGCTCGCCCTAACTCAATAAACAACGTTATTTGGATGTATATAGTATTATAGAACCTGGAAATGGTTCATCAGGATCAACATCCCATAATCGAAATCTGTCTACTCCACGCTGATCGTCCAACGGCGCGAGGAAGATATGGTAAGATCCAGCGTTATTTTCTAACGTATTCTATACTAACTGATCTGATTATCATATGACCCACACTAGATGAATGGTATAACGTTGCCCACGGAATTATAAACGCCCCCTCGCCCATGCGGTCAACATCAGATGATACGTAGTAACTTCTAGAAGTACCTCCAGATGAAATTTTTCATCTGGCAACGATCGCTACCAAACTGTATTTGATCATCAATATAATACATTTGGAGCTATAAATCAAGTTCTGGAGAAAGCTGCAGAAAACGATAAAAACATACTTATACTTTAGACCATATTTTAGTATGAATATGTGAATGAAAAAGTATATCGTTGCTACACCCTGAACAATGGATATAGGACATTGAATGGGCCATATAATGGCAATTTAGCAATATAATTTAAAAGGTTATAGCCCTGCAAAGAAGGGGAACTTCTCCATAGACAAATAGAGCTGGCTAGGGATGGTAAATTATGAATTTGAACCATGGCGATCAAAGTGTTAATAATTACTGTTGTTGTCCTCTCACTAATCCCCAAAACATGCACTAATGCACGCACCGCAAGTACTACATACATAACGTTATGTAACATAGCCTATAGTCTAACCAGCACAAGCGAATTATATATACCTGGCGCAAGCTGTTTATTTCCGGTCGCTCAAGTTGCGCTGCAATAAACAGCTCGGGCCAGGTAGGCTACTGTCTATATATGCAAGCTGTTATTAGCTATTGGTTATTGGTTATTGGGGGATGACGTGACTGTATGCGAGGTCTACCCCATACCCTGTGTCTGGCACTGACAAGTCCAAAAGCTTGTCGTTTGTTATTGGCACAACCCAGACCAGGCTGCAGAAACAAATGAGTGGGGGGGCATAAAATGTTCTCGGGGGGGCACAATGGTTTTTCAACACAGGTTCCCTTTTATACGTTTCAGCTGGGACAACGGCGCTGTGGCTTGCTTGGCACTGCCCACGGTGCTGAACTAAACAGCAGAGAGGCAATTGAAAAATCTAATTTCTCTCTATCTTAAGAACATTCACTTATTCAAAAACAGACTGAACGGATATATATAACAGACCTGCTGGGGCAGCGGACTGAGAGCAGGGGACACAAACAGGCTGGATAAGATGGTCAGGAAGGCCAGTAGCGTGGTTGGGGTGGAGCTGGACTCTAGCGAGGGGGGCGGAGAGGAGAAACCTTGCTAAGCTCCAGGGCCCTCATTTATCAACAGTGGGTCTCATTCCCGAAAAATTTTCAAAGATATATTCTGGAAGACTTATCTTGGAACCACTGAGACATAATCTATGACAAGTACACTCTGAGTCCTGAACGTGCTGGAGATATGTCTTAAGTGGCTGAAACGGTCGCAGAAATTATATGATCTGATATCTGCTTGGAGAATGGCATTCTGTCGTAAACTCCAAAGCGCGTTCCCGTTCAGCTCATTTGCATACAAAACACCGCCTCCATAGCTCCTTATAAGGCAACTGGTGACGCAGCTGTGTGAAATGGAATGGCGGAAGTGCTTTGCGAGCCGCGTGATTACGAAACCTAGCGTCAGTCAGTGCCAATCAGAGAGCGTCTCCGAGAAATGCGGCTAGGTTTCGTAATCACGCTTGCGCCCATCAAAACTAGATTAGATTAATGTATTGGCATCATATACAGCTCGTGGTACACACCTGCCGCAGCGCGCGCGCACACACAGACACACACACACACGCGCGCGTGCAGTACTGTATATGAATGAATGAATGACATATAATATATATAGCCTACGGCGGGCGTAATGAATGAACACAGTATGGCTTATTATTCCACAATTAAGCCTATAGGCTACTGTTCATTCGTAGGCGCACACAAGACTTGTTATGGAATATTAATGCAGTCTATTTCCACCGATTAGCTTTAGTTCTTATTTTTTTATCCACTGTCATTTCAGTGTTGGTGTATAGGCTATATAGTGTATTTCAATATAAGTTTAATTGATTAATGATATATTCAAAGGAATGCAGGTTTATAGCTATATCAACCCCCTCCAATGTACAGTAAATGACCAAGTATGGTTTTGTCAATATTCCAATGTACAGTTTTGCTTGTACAGTGTAAGTCTATCCCCCACCCACCCCTACCCAACCTCCTCCAACAGTTTCTACGTCAAATGTACTCTCTTTTCTGGACTCTTTTTGTATCACAAACAGTACTGTATTTGCAAATCTGGTATGTCATAAATGTATAGATGTAGCAGTACTGTCTATCATGTGTGTCATATATGTTATGATGAATTGAAAATGGGGGACCCTGATGTAAACAAGACGAAATTCTTTCTCTGGTCTGCATCCCCTTATGTAATTGAGCTGTACTGTACTGTACCCATTCTGCAATCTGTTAATAAAGTTTTCAATCAATCAATCAAACAAAGGTCTGTCCCATTGTATACCAATCAATGGGATACATTGCATGTTGACCTGCATTCTTTCAAATGTATATAATTAATCATTAAAACAGATGTGTAACAAGTAAGAAATACAAATTCCACAGAAGGCATTAAATTATTATTATTTTCAATCATTTCACAATAATTGCATAATTGTGTTTGAATATCTGAGTAATTATTTGTCCAAAATAGCTGGTTCAGATATGGTTAATCCAGCTGCCCTGTGATCAGATGAATCCATATTATTTATTTTTCCGACATCAAATTCATAATTTCTTATCATACAAATATTGTCATTTATTTTAATTATGATTAAGTAATTAATTCCAAGGAGGCCTGTAGCGTTGACGTGAAGGAATCACTATGAGAACACAGTCTGTCAAGTTATAATAACATTTTAAATTAGTCAATAAATCATGAGATTTGATCGTGGGCTGAGAGCATATTTAAGTGTGCTCCTCAGCACTCTTAGATCTGCTCTCAAATAAGATCTCAGGGAAATTTGAGGACTCCCACTCCCAGCCCTAATATGCAGTGGTGCGTTATTGAAATCATCTGGGGTTGCACGCACCTAATTGCGCCACGTGCGCGCGCGCTCCTGCGAATGCGCATTTAATGTCCCCTCGCTTGAGCACAGACTAAAGACAGTGCCTAATTGCCTCTACGAATGGAATGTGACACGTCATTCACAACAAGTTAGGTGTGAATGTATCTGAGAACGTATTTAACATTGATTGATTGATTGAAAAGTTTATTAACAGATTGCAGAATGGGTACAGTACAGTACAGCTCAATACATACAATTGTTAAGGGGATGCAGACCAGAGAAAGACTTTCGTCTTGTTTACATCAGGGTCCCCCATTTTCAATTCATCATAACATATATGACATACATGACATACAGATAGACAGTACTGCTACATCTATACATTTATGACATATCAGATTTGCAAATACAGTACTGTTTGTGATACAAAAGTGTCCAGAAAAGGAGTGTATATACATTTGGCATAGAAACTGTACATTGGAGGAGGTTGGTTGGGTGGGGTGGGGTTGGGTGGGTTGGGTGAGGGCTGTACAGCTATTGATATGCAAATAGCGAGTACTTATCTGGGGTTGCAACCCCGTCCCATGAAGAACGCATGCCTGCTAATATGTCTTAAATAGGCCAAAATCTGGCTAAGACGAAATATTTTGTCGTAACTTCGTTCGAGAATGAGACCCAGTGCTTAGAAAGTGTTCTATTTTCGTTCTTAACACTTTGATCGCCATGGTTCAATTCATAATTTACCATCCCTAGCCAGCTCTATTTGTCTATGGAGAAGTTCCCCTTCTTTGCAGGGCTATAACTTTTTAAATTATATTGCTAAATTGACATTATTATGGCCCATTCAATGTCCTATATCCATTGTTCAGGGTGTAGCAACGTTATACTTTTTCATACACATATTCATACTAAAATATGGTCTAAAGTATAAGTATGTTTTTATCGTTTTCTGCAGCTTTCTCCAGAACTTGATTTATATCCCCAAATGCATTATATTGATGATCAAATACAGTTTGGTAGCGATCGGTGCCAGATAAAAAATTTCAACTGGAGGTACTTCTAGAAGTTACTACGTATCATCTGATGTCGACCGGATGGGCGGGGGGTCGTTTATAATTCCGTGGGCAACGTTATATCATTCACCTAGTGTGGGTCATATGATCATCAGAGCAGTTTATATGGAACACGTTAGAAAATAACGCTGGATCTTACCGTATCTTCCTCGCGCCGTTGGGCGATCAGCTTGGAGTAGACAGTTTTCGATTATGGGATGTTGATCTAGATGAACCATTTCCAGGTTGTATAATACTATATACGTCCAAATAACGTTGTTTATTGAGTTAGGGCGAGCGATTGATTATCCAGTGTGTCGAGATGGAGTCCGGCTAACGATCGCGAGTGCCCGGATGAAATATGGATGAGCACTTCCTGTTTGGCGCGTCACTTCCTGTTGGCCGATCTGCCGATCGGCCACCAGATGGCGCTCTTGAACCGTTAGAGAGTTGAGTGGAGATCAGCAGTATATCTCAGATCCCCGGAGGATAAATATGATTTCGATCACAGATATTTTAAATATTGATATCAAAGACGTGTTACGGCGTCTTCGGCAGAATGAGCATGGCAGGCAATGACGAGTTACGGCGTTTCCGGCGATTAAAGTGTTAAGCACAAAATTTAGAATGTGTGTACGTACAGAAAAATCGGGATTTATCACACGGGCGTACACAGGTTCTACGCACACTCCGTGTCGATAAATACCATTTGTTCTACGCTCTGCGCTTGTGCACGATTTTAAGTATTTGCATATAGAACCGCCCGTAATTAACCATATACGGTAATGAAACACCCCCATGAAATGTGGAAAAGTGGACTAAGCCGAGCGAAGCGTGTTATGGGAGAAATATGCGACAGGCTGACAGACATGTACACGTACGGTGATGTCGGATATGATATCTATTAACTTCCTAAAGACCATTGCTGCCTGGGCAGTGCAAACACTAATAAAGACTGTTAACCACTGTTTGCCATTGGTGTCATTAATAACCATGCTGGAATATGACTGCTTTTTCTTCGTTTCGTTCGATTAACACCTAGGGATTAAAGTTCCCCCGTCAATTTGATTCCAAATCGCGATGGATTTTCCGTAAATGTTCTACCTGCATATGATTTGTAGAGGCATACAATCTATTTTGATGTCGGTATTAGGTAGCCTATATAAACAATAATACGAGAGCATATACAAGAACAATGAATCTCACTGCCATGTAGCCTACGCCATGTGTAGCCTGCCTATATGTGATCAATACAAACTTGAACTTGAATTCCATCATGTCTGTGTGCGGGTGCTCACAAGGCTGTTGTCACAATGTAAATAAAAACGTGCACTGAAAAGTTACAGTATGTAGATGGTTGATTATTTATTTGTATGACAGTCAGTAAACCCTTGCAAAAAGTATCCGTTTTATTTAATGAATTGAAAACATGCAGCATTGCCTTCTTCCCGGCATATCAGGCAAATGCGCATCGCAACATTGACTGAGTGGAATCCCTTTCTATTTGTAGCACCCTGAATATTCGACTATTATTCAGAAGTGCTGACTTGGCCTTTTATCTCCCCTTTGTGCACAAAGACATGTTAACCAGTTTCCCTTGATATTCTCCTGAACAATGACGCGAGTTTCTCCTTCTCTCACCGGCTGGAATATGGATTATAAACACTAACTGAATCATATTCAATTCACCCAGTTCTTCCTGTGGGGCTAGTTGGCGGTGCCAGCAGGGGACGGCGGTGGCAGGCGGAGCGCAGGAGGGAGGCGTCAAGGATAAGCAAGTCACCTGAACGGAAGTGGAGAGAACCAGCCTCTTCGGCGTTGAACGTGAACCTGGGAGGACGTGTCGTTGAGGAGCCCCGTCGTGAAGCACACGGGTGAATGTAATTGGACTCAAGTATATTTCGGGTTATGATAGAAATATAAGCGTTAGTAGCGTGTTGAATATCCAAACGGAACAACCCTAGTGATACAGCGAGTTATCCTAGAAGTAAGCGGTATATCGAAGTGGCTAATGCTAACGTTATCCCTTCCAGCGAGGTGCCCCCGGCAAGCGTTGCCTGAAGAGAGCTGGTGGTTAGAGGCACCGTGCGTTGCTGCATGTTCGATTAGCAGGAGGGCCTTCTCAGACCCACAGAGTAGCTTCAGTTAAGGTAGCCATCAGATTATCACGCGCGCCAACACAGCTCGTCGACCAGCAGCTTGTCAGCACCGGCAGTCAGCAGCCTAGCACGGGAGTTCGTCTCGTCGGAGCAGAGGACGCCGCCTCTCCAGCAGAGGTCGCCATCACCCAGCACGCGCCTCCAGCCCGCTACTGCCCCCCTGCCTACCACAGCTTGCTAGCTCCTGGGACGAGAGCGTTCGACGCCATCTTATCACCCGGACGAGTGGTGGTGAGGGCGAGGCCGCCATCTTGGCTAAGTACACTGGCACTTCGGTGACCAAGATCCTATCGTACATTACACAGTGTGTCGCGGCCTACGGGCGAAGATAATGGTTGCTAACCACAGTGCATAGGGGTACCCCATAAACATTTCATGCCGGCATTAGTTAGGACTTTTGTTTGGTAAAGTGGGCCCACCTTTTCATTTCATTTGAGTGTGATAACGTGTATGTTCATTCATAATAATTTCCCATCTAGTTAACCCTTCTCTTCTTGGCGGTAACGTAACGCTGCCATATATGTAAAGCCTTAGAGAGGTATTATTATTGGTACTAGCCCAGACGTGGGTAATGAGTCAGTTACATTGGAGTCTGCAATATCTGGGTCTATTATCTTTGGGTCTGCAATATCTGAGTCTATATTATTTGGGTGTACAATATCAGTTGTCTGCAAGGTATTGAGTTACAACTCGAATAATAGGAGGACTACATTTCACTTGACCCATTGCTATTGAATATTTGTAACTGACCAGTCCTTAAATAACAGTAAAGGATGTAGATGGGAGTCTTGTGTGCGTGTCAATTCCTGAGCCTTAACACTAACCCTTTTGGTGCAGGTAACATTAACCCATTTAACCCTTTCTTACCCACCTTCCCCTTTCAGTTATTAAGGTCTCTAGTGTCACTGAGGGAGGGTACTGCTTGCGGGAGGAACAAATCTATTTATTCATATATCAGGTACTAGGTGTGGGAGGGTTAACGGAGGTATTGGGGGAAGTGAGAGCGAGTTGGGGAGTACTGTTGACCGCCCCGGAAGAGGCGAGGAAGACCAGAGTACCAAACCAGGTTGGTAAATCCCGGGCCCCATTCACTCCCACTGCCGGGCCCCAGTTTGACGCTCCAGGCCCAAAGACGAGGGTGCAGTCAGACAGAGCTCTGCTGCGTCCTGCTACCTTGTGACTGTCAACAACCGTTCCCACCAAGCAGGGATAATCCACCCTGCTACATATTCACATAACTGCATTTGTGATGGAGCTTTGACAGCTACATGGGTGGTACAGTCAATCTATTGCTCGATCCATCTCCAATATCACGATGGACCGTTCCGGTGGCCAAAGACCCGAGGGTGGAGAGGACTTGAATGTGCACAGGGATGGCATTTGTGCGTTTTGTTTATTATTATTTATTATTTTATTAGACTGCCCCTCATTCATTCATTCATTCATTCATTCCTATCTGCTATCTCTGAAAACAGTTCCCTGCGGCGCGGAGCGCAGTCAGTGCACCCCATAGTATTCCAATAACCCTATATATAAACCATGCTGCATTCATTCGGAAAGAAAGACTTATTCCAAATGCTATATTTATAGGGTTTGACAATAATTACACTAATGTCACTATTTTACAATGAACTATAATGAATTACGGGTCATACAGAGCACGCCAGTGTTGAAACTAATGCACGGAAGCTTATTTCCGCGTTGCAATATTCATATTCTACCGCCGGGCGCCAGGTACGCATGCTCCGAGCTGTGCGTAAATATACGCACAAAGTCAAGCACACGTTCAAATTGATAAGTCACACACTTTGCTTAGAAATGATCGTACGCACGGGTTACGCACATATCTGTGCGTACGCACCATTGATAAATGAGGGCCCAGGCCATCAGGGAAAACCCCTCCCACCCACTATACACAGACTTGGCTGACAGGAGGAGCATGTTATAGGCTCACACTACCTAAATGCAGCACTGAACGGCACAGGAAGTCCTTCATTCCGACAGCCATCAGACTATACACTGCATCACTGAGCAGTGACAGTTACCACCTTCCTGGACTCTTAAACAGCACTGTGCAATATTACACCTACTGTAGACTTCAGTATATTTTTACTGTATTTATTTACTGTATCTTTTATTCTATTTCATTTTATTCTATTCTTAGGCCATTTGTTTTGTTATTCTTATTCGTGACTTGTTCTGTCTAAATGTTTAATGTTGAGTGATTTGCAATGTCAAATTTCCATCAGGATAATACATTTCTATTCTATTCTATATCTTTGAAAAGTCTCCATTTATTCAACACTTCTGAATTCACTGACAAATTGAACTGAACTGACAAAAATAAGGTGCATAAAAAAGCAAACAAAATTCCTCCACAGGCTACTCACCATCATTAGTAGAGCGGCAAGCGGCGTTTGGGAACAGAGTGAAATCTTCTTAAAACACTGCCCCTCCACTCATTCCTGAACTTTTTTGTTAGGTCCTTCTCAAATGACAACTGAATTCAATTGGCCTTGCGTCGATGAAGCATACTAAGGCGATGTTCTGTAAAGACGTTCTTGAGGGTAGAAAACGAATTCTCACAGAGTGCCGTGCTAGCTTCAGTAGTGTTGTTGTTGACATCAGTGCCCACTAGGGTTGTCCCCGACTAAGGATTTGGATAGTTGACTTTGATTGACAAAAAAAAAAGACAAAAAAAAATCATTTTCTTTTTTTTTTACCAGGGTGGGCACAGCTGACTCAGTGGGCGGGCCCGGCCCCCTAATGCCCGCCCATGGCGCCGGGTCTGGGTACAGACATGATGTTAGTTGAGAACGAGTTGTAAAGTATATCTGCATATATGTACTGTCTTGATTTTGTGCTGAATAAAAAAATATATGAACCAGTATATTATGTAATAATAAATAATAATAAACTGTACTTTTTGAAGAAGTCTTTATTCATCATGCAGTGACACACACATGCAATGGGTGGCACACACAGTAACACACACATGCAAAAAAATAAATTGGGTCGCAGATTCAATTTAGTCTCTGCGCTTGATCCATCCCGTCGTCCTCCCAACTGGTAAAATCAGACACATTTATGACATCTAAATAGACAATTATGTCTATTTATTCTTCAGGTCATTGACGAGAAATAATTGGTTCTCCACCAGAATCTCATAGAAGAGGTCCTTGCCGCTTGGCCCACTGGCGTTCAGGGGACCGCTATGTGGTGCTCTTAGACATCACCAGATTGTAGCCTTCCTTGGTGATGACACCCCGGGCAAGGAGTTCATCCAAGATGGATGCCACCATGTTCACCCGCTGGATCAGGGTGGCCCGGTGCTTATCCACAAAGGAGGCTAAGGAAATGAAAACACACTTGTTGGTGACCTATTTCATCTATCATGCTGCAGTCATCATGTTTTGAAGCTTTATACAGAATAGCATACCCTTACGAAAAAGTATCATGTATTTCCCAAAAGGCTTCATGGTATTTCCATAATTCTTTTGTCACTACCACCATACTACGGGGATATTATGGGGGGGGGGGGGGGGGGTGGAAGGAGACGTGTGGTTACATTTCCGGGGTCTTCTGGACTAAAGCAAGGGTGGGGGTAGTTTATTGGCTGGGGGTTGTTCTGTTTTGGGTTGCAGGTGTTCTTAATGGGGGGGGGGGGGGGGGGGGGGGGGGGGGGTCATAAGAAGTGAAGAACATAGGGTAAAATTGGAAATTGGAGCAGTCTGTTGGCCAGCTTGTTTTTGTTTGGGTGAAAATATCAACCCCCAGGTTAGCCATAACTTATGGCTAATAAGACCGGGAATACAACGTTTAAACCCTGGGGTTTGCCGTACGACAGGGAATAAAACATTTCAACCCCCATGGTTAGCCGTACGACAGGGAATACAACGTTTAAACCCCATGGTTAGCCGTATGACAGGGAATACAACGTTTAAACCCCAGGGTTAGCCGTATGACAGCGAATACAACGTTTCAACCCCCAGGGTTATAGTCTATTTGCCAAGACAATGAACCCGGAAATTTTGGAACCACCAAACTTTTATGATAGATATGGATAGTATGGGTCACCAGCACTTAGAAACTGCCGGATGCTAAGTTGTACATGTTGGGCAACTTTTTTTATTTGCATAATTAGCTACATTTGCATAATCACCTAAATGGACAAATCTCGGAAACTACTTGATCAATTTCAACAATGTTGGAGTGGTTTTGGGGGTTATTCGGGATGCTGAATCCATTTATGATACTCAAGAGTTTCGGAATTGCAATATTTACTGGAATTTACCAAATTTCAATTTCAAGAGAAATTCTGCTGAATAATATTATGGGGAAACTTACTCCTTGCTTACAAGTCTTGGTTATCATAGACTCAGGTCTACTGTAAGCTTTAAGTCCCACATTAACAAGGTGACAAAAACATAATTCTTCCACCTTAGAAACAAAGCTAAAGTACAACCATTTATAAATCAAAAGGATGCTGAAAAACGGATCCATGCCTTTATTCCAAGCCGACTGAAGAAAATCCTTCAGCTTATTCAACTCTCAGCTAGGCTATTACACTGGCTTCCGGTAACATTTAGAATTGATTTGAAGGTCCTCCTCCTTATGTACAAAGCCCTAAATGGAACCAGACCAAGCTATATTGGCAATTTTCTTGTCAACTACATGCCCCCAAGAACACTACGATCATCTACTTCTATCATCTTGTATTTTTATTTTCTGCATTGCATTTATTCTGTCTATTTTATGCTCATTTGATGTATTCTAGTGTATTTTCTGCTGTGAAGCACTTTGGGCTGCAATTCTTGTATGGAATTTGTACAAATAACGTTTATTATTATTATTGCCATCCTTAGAGTTATTTGCTACCTCTATCTAGCAGGGCTCAAATTATTTGAAATGGTTTTGTTAACCCTCGTGTTATCCTCAAATTGACTTTACACTCTTTATCCTTGGGGACATTTTGAGCCCAGCAGTTTAAACCTCCAGAAAATGATCATAATCAAAAGTGTTACCCAAATGTATGTTTCAAGTGCTTCATGTTACTTAGTTGATTACCTAAATAACCATTTAAATAAAACATTACTCCTACTCCCCCCCACCCACCCAATTATACATACATAATATATATTATGTTGTTCAAGTGGGGAGTGGGCCCATGATAACTTTCCGTTTTTGGAAAGTAACGTGTCTGCTTGTGGTTGAGAGACAACAGGAGCATCTGCACTAAGGGTCTCATTCTCATCAGAGGAGGACGCCTCATAATCCGGGTCTCAGACACATTCTCTCCTATGTCACTTTCACTGTCAAATATCTGTGACAAAACTTCACTGGCAGAAAACTTTTTCTTCAAGGTAATTTTCAAATGAGAGTTTAGAAGGCTGCTATGCAAGCTATGTTTGCTCCTCCCCTATGTTGCGTAAAGTTTAGGTAGTCAAAAATCACAAATAACAATAAAAATACAGTCCGGGATATACATTCTAAAAATTGCACAGTGTTTAGAATGCCCATTTCTCCTTGTTAGGGACCAAGCCGTGAGACAATGAGGAAACAGGAGTTATAGATGAAAACTGGGTTTTTATTTACCCACAAGGTGCAAAACCATTGCAAACCAAGAATTTGATAACTAGGCCTATAGATAGGTTTCTCGTCCACGTCAGCAAGGAGGCCAAAAGGAACGTAATAATCCTGTCAGAACAATGGGGCACTGTATACTATAGAGGATACTAGGACATGACCTCGAGAACATTTGAACCTGTTTGGGGAGATATTTCACACAGACACAACCAGGAATGAGGAAGATAGTGGTTTACCATTGTATCTTTGTTCCTGGATTGTAGCCAGCTCTTCATAACAACTCATCAACAATAGTCTTCTGGGATTCTGAAATCGGGAGGAGATTGCGGGGGGAGCAAATGAATGAATGTGGATGAGAGCCGTGATGTAAGTGATTGCAGCTACGGCTGTGTGGGTGCTGGAGACATGATCGAATAGACTTGTATGCGCCTGAATCTCCTGAACACGGCGCGATCCATTCCTAATCGATCAGAACTAAATCGGCAGAGAAAAAGCCCATTTTTAAGCACCTATTCGGCTATTCCCCATGCACATGCGCAGATTGCCCACGGATTGTGACGCCACGCACACCCACCCTGGACTGTTCCATCAGAGGGGGGAGCTTCGGTGGTAGTCTGAGTGGCTACAGACCACTGCACTTAAATATAAACAGTCTACCTGGAGACTCAATGAGGTAATTGTAGATGTCGCCATATGACTCGTCTGGCCATTTAGTGGGATCATTGTTTCATTATCCT
>NC_140181.1:11942895-11968173 GCF_963971535.1 Notolepis coatsorum | reverse complement strand
ACAACGTTTAAACCCTGGGGTTAGCCGTACGACAGGGAATAAAACATTTCAACCCCCATGGTTAGCCGTACGACAGGGAATACAACGTTTAAATCCTGGGGTTAGCCGTACGACAGGGAATAAAACATTTCAACCCCCATGGTTAGCCGTACGACAGGGAATACAACGTTTAAATCCTGGGGTTAGCCGTACGACAGGGAATAAAACATTTCAACCCCCATGGTTAGCCGTACGACAGGGAATACAACGTTTAAACCCTGGGGTTAGCCGTATGACAGGGAATAAAACATTTCAACCCCCATGGTTAGCCGTACGACAGGGAATAAAACATTTCAACCCCCATGGTTAGCCGTACGACAGGGAATACAATGTTTAAACCCTGGGGTTAGCCGTATGACAGGGAATAAAACATTTCAACCCCCATGGTTAGCCGTACGACAGGGAATACAACGTTTAAACCCTGGGGTTAGCCGTATGACAGCGAATAAAACGTTTCAACCCCCATGGTTAGCCGTACGACAGGGAATACAACGTTTAAACCCTGGGGTTAGCCGTATGACAGCGAATAAAACGTTTCAACCCCCATGGTTAGCCGTACGACAGGGAATACAACGTTTAAACCCTGGGGTTAGCCGTATGACAGGGAATAAAACATTTCAACCCCCATGGTTAGCCGTACAACAGGGAATACAATGTTTAAACCCTGGGGTTAGCCGTATGACAGCGAATAAAACGTTTCAACCCCCATGGTTAGCCGTACGACAGGGAATACAACGTTTAAACCCTGGGGTTAGCCGTATGACAGCGAATAAAACGTTTCAACCCCCAGGGTTAGCCGTACGACAGGGAATACAACGTTTAAACCCTGGGGTTAGCCGTACGACAGGGAATAAAACATTTCAACCCCCATGGTTAGCCGTACGACAGGGAATACAACGTTTAAACCCTGGGGTTAGCCGTACGACAGGGAATAAAACATTTCAACCCCCATGGTTAGCCGTACGACAGGGAATACAACGTTTAAACCCTGGGGTTAGCCGTATGACAGCGAATAAAACGTTTCAACCCCCATGGTTAGCCGTACGACAGGGAATACAACGTTTAAACCCTGGGGTTAGCCGTATGACAGCGAATAAAACGTTTCAACCCCCATGGTTAGCCGTACGACAGGGAATACAACGTTTAAACCCTGGGGTTAGCCGTATGACAGGGAATAAAACATTTCAACCCCCATGGTTAGCCGTACAACAGGGAATACAATGTTTAAACCCTGGGGTTAGCCGTATGACAGCGAATAAAACGTTTCAACCCCCATGGTTAGCCGTACGACAGGGAATACAACGTTTAAACCCTGGGGTTAGCCGTATGACAGCGAATAAAACATTTCAACCCCCAGGGTTAGCCGTACGACAGGGAATACAACGTTTAAACCCTGGGGTTAGCCGTATGACAGCGAATACAACATTTCAACCCCAGGGTTAGCCATACAGCAGGGGTGCGTTGCTCATGGGACGGGGTTGCACGCCGTGCAACCGGCTCTGTGAGCAGAAGCACGCGCACACACATGCACGGATGTGCATGCGCGTGCACACAGGAATGCGCTGCACTCGACTGATGCACCAACTCGCTAAGTCCCACCTCCTGGCTACTTTGCATAACAATAGCGCAGGTCATCAGGTGTGTTCAAATACGTTCTAAGATACATTCACACAAAACTTGTGAATGAAATGTGTTACATTCCATTCGTAGAGGCAATTAGGCATTGTCTTTAGTCTGTGCGTACGCGAGGGAACATTTATGCGCATGTGCGGGAGCGTGCGTGCACGTGGCGTCATTAAAACACTGTGCAACCAGCTTTGAAATCACCAACGCACCCCTGCCGTACAGGGAGTAAAACACAGCAACGCTACAGTGTTATTTAAGCACAAAAGCGGCACCGTGGTGATGGCATACCATGGTAAATTACATAGTCAGTACTATGGTAAAAAAAACTGAAATTACCATCAAACTATGATGATACTTTTTTGTAAGGGTACATCTGAAAAATTCTATAGCATGGTTTACATAATGTTTACACATTTTAAAACATTATACTCTGCATGCATACTGACTTCCTGAAAAGTCATTGTTTGTTATTTATGAATTTAATACCCTGTCATTGCTCCTCACAAATGCCATACATAAATATTAAGCCTATTCAAGGGTATGATGTCAATGTTAAATAATCAAACTTTTCTGTGTAGTTGACTTGCATGCTGTAGTAGTAAACTAGACATGAACCCAATTCTGAATTGAGTTTCAGCAATTAACAAGGCAGGCGGTTCAAGGGCACTTAGTTGGGGGGGGGGGGGGGGGGGGGGGGGGGATACTACAATATAGTTTAATGCATGATTCTGAAGAGGAATATCAAAACCCCCACATTTTACAGTAGATTACCTCACATACGCCCCCTGGCTGCAGGCGGTGCTCCTGCACGCGAGGATCCTGTGGCTGAACAGAGTGAGAGATTATGTAAGATTGCGCAACCATGTTGTATTCTTATTTAGGGTAGTTAGGCCTATAGAAAATGTAGGCTAAGTTCAACACGTTTCTCTATAAAAAAACAGCATATATTATTTACAATTACAAAAATAGCTAAACTTTGGTTGGTAACAGGTGTTGTTCAATCTATTATGTAGTCGGAACCAAAAGTCATTAGTTTGCAAAAATGCATAACCTATAAACTGTAAACTGTCCGTGTACTATTGATAGATCATGTGGTATAAATGTACAACTGATTGTGTGTTGAGAGATTGTCGATTCACGCTTTACTTTACTTTTTGTTTTCCTTGTTTGATATTGTTTATTGTTTGTAATAAATGTGGTTTAACAGGGGGGAAATAATTTAAAAATCTAAATAGTAAAAAAAAAATATATATAATAATAACTCAAACGAACGTGCAAAAAAGTATGCATTTTGCAGATAAGTAGACCATGGCATGCATGGGCTGATTTGCAGTCATATTATTATAGCCTGTGAAGCTATTAGTATTACTCACTTAGTACAGTACTCATGGCTATGAAATATCTGCAGCTCCTTTGTCTTGTGGCTATACAGTTATCAGTAACCCGTAGGGAAAATTTATTTGAAGTAGCCTATTCTAAAACTTACTTGTCATTGCAGCCTCCAGGTCAGTTGCAATCTGGTTGCAGCCAATCGCTATCAATAATTTGACAGTCACTTGAATTACACCAGCTTCAGTGAAGGTTGAAACCATTAGATCTGCAAGGTCCAAACGATCCATTTTTTGTACCGTACCTCGACGAACGCGCGGTTCTTCTCTACGGTCAATTAATTGGTTCCCGAATTTCTTGAACTGTGTGTCGTCCATGTCGTCCAATGCTTCCGTTATAACACCTTTGACCGTTTTGCCCATGTCTGTTCAAACGGTCTGTATTGTTGTTTTGATGACAAAATGTATATTTCTTCGTTCAGTGCAAAGGGCGTGGAGAAGTGAAGAGCGGCGAAATAGTGCAGCAAAACGAAAGTATGTTATATACGGAAGTAGTGGCAGCATGTCGAAACAAGTGTGCACTTTACACACCTGAGGCTGAAAGCCTATAGAGAATGTTGAGATGCAGCGTAGCACGATGTCAATGTATTCTAAATATATGCATTCATTGGAATGTGTATATGTATGTATACATAACGGGCTTTATTCACCGTGGATGGACTGGACTTGGAATGGACATCATGCGAGAACTGCCGTACATAATATTTGAATTGTGCATACGTGGCATTCACCAATTACCTCTTATTGTATTTGTGGATTAGTCTATATAGGGTCAAATATGTCGTAAGGGATGCGCACACCACAACCAATTTAAAATTAGAAACGGTAAAGGATCATGAAATATCAAACGGCCACATACATACTCTAGCTACCAAGCGGGCGAAGACTGGTCTGTTAGAGGAGAGTGTTGCGGTCAGATCCCTGGTCTCAATGAAATCAGCTCAGATGGAAAAGTTGAAGCTGCTGTTCGCAAGAAGGAAGACCCTTCAGCCTTCACCGACTATTTGTGGATGTGCGAGTAAGTATTAGACAAACTAACATGTATTATGTAACGTGTATTATTAAACTAATATTCCGGTGTATGTTAGCTAGCCACATTAATTTAAAATTAAGAAGCATACAGGCTCCAGACTAACACAGCCCCTCGCAAATATTCAGCACCATGGACAGCTGCCCCAGACCTCTCTCTCTCTCTCTCTCTCTCTCTCTCTCTCTCTCTCTCTCTCTCTCTCTCTCTCTCTCTCTCTCTCTCTCCCTCTCTCTCTCTCTCTCTCTCTCTCTCTCTCTCTCTCTCTCCCTCTCTCCCTCTCCCTCTCCTCTCTCTCTCTCTCTCTCTCTCTCTCTCTCTCTCTCTCTCTCTCTCTCTCTCTCTCTCTCTCTCTCTCTCTCTCTCTCTCTCTCACACACACACTCACACACACACACACACACACACACACACACACACACACACACACACACACACACACTGAATAGAGGACTAGACATTTGTTGGATTGTGGTATTCTTCTATACAGTGATTATGAGTATAATAAGCAATTAATACACAACACTATTGTGTTTTCAATACACGAAATGCTTATATTTTGATCAAAATGAATACATTATGTAAACATGATTATTGTATACATATATTCATTACTGTCCCGCAATTTCAACAAATGTCCCGCAAAATCGACACGCTGTCCTGCATTTGGATCATATGGATTTGGTCACCCTACTAACGTTATGATGCAGAAAGCTAACGTTATGATGCAGAACGCTAACGTTATGATGCAGAAAGCTTATGTTATGATAAGGCTAACGTTATGATACAGAAAGCTAACGTTATGATACAAAAAGCTAACGTTATGATGCAGAAAACTATCGTTATGATGCAGAAAGCTTATTGTTATGATACATAAGGCTAACGTTATGATGCAGAAAGCTAACGTTATGATGCAGAAAGCTAACGTTATGATGCAGAAAGCTTATGTTATGATACAGTACATCAGGCTAATGTTATGATGCAGAAAGCTAACGTTATGATGCAGAAAACTATCGTTATGATGCAGAAAGCGTATTGTTATGATACATAAGGCTAACGTTATGATGCAGAAAGCTAACGTTATGATGCAGAAAGCTAACATTATGATGCAGAAAGCTTATGTTATGATACATCAGGCTAACGTTATGATGCAGAAAGCTAACAAGGTTGTCATTCGAGAGGTAGGGTCTGTGTCTTTTCGGAGCAGATACGAGAGCCCGGATATACACTAGCTAGTTGGCAGTCAAAGTAAAATGTTAGCAAACTATTTGGTCTACGTTTCTAATACATGCCGTCAAATATTATGTCTTTATGAATTGACCTTACCTTTGAGCAAACATAAGTGTCCTTGGTAATGGTCTTCACATTCAGTTGTGTATGTGGTCGACGACACAGCAGAATTCATCGCTTGCATTTGTCGAGTTGTCTTTTGTGCTTCGGAAAAGGTATGAAATATACTCCTCCATCCAGTCTTTCAGGGTACCTGGTGTCCGAATTACAGGTACCCCACGCACAGCGTTTCACCATCGGATATTAGGTAGATAATAACATATAAACTGAACTCTTCACAGTGGTTTCGATCACAGCCGTCTGGTTTGACACAGCCAACAAACCTAGTTGACAGAGGTTTCTGCAGCGAGGATTTTTGCTGTGATATGATTGGACAAATTCTATTTTGGGCCATGGTTTAGCGACAGGTCTATTGGCGGTGTTAGCGGGTGGGAAACCCGGCGTGGGTGGGTCCTGGTCGTTGTAAACAGCGACTCCTACAGTTCGGTCGGGGCACCTGCACAACGAGGGAAGGATCTGGGAGGGGTAGTGTGACCCTTCAACACGTTACACTCTCCCAGTGAGAGTCCGCGCTGCCAGGTGAAAAGAAGTGGGAGTGGATATTACAAGAGGGGTGGAGGGACTATATGATGCAAACTATACAAAGATTAATCAGAAAATCAAAAGAGACCTAGAAAGATGGACAGTAATGCCTCTAGACTTTAGCTCAAGGATCGAAATTATAAAGATGAATATATTACCAAGGTTACTGTCCAATTATCTAGCAGTCTCAGTCAATGAGTCAACTAGATGTCCCCCTTGGAAGGGTGTGGGCGAAATGACTTTTCTTAAACCATAGAAACAATTCGGACTTCATAAGAATGTTCGTTTATTTGGACCTTGAAGTCCAGCATCCAGCTCACCCTCTGTTACAGTAATCACCAGGTGGTCAATTAACAAGGGGTTAGCGTGTAGCTGATACTTGGTAGTAGCTTACATCCAAGCTTTAGTGGATAATGTTAGTAGAGGTCGAAGTGGTATCGGTAATGTTCAACCAAGTCGCCTCTGTTGATAGTTCATTAATAGTTAAGTTGCAATTTAGCAACCAGTTCTGGTTAGTGTACCCAGACATTAGTTGGTCTGCATGTACATTCAGTCTGACGTTAGCCAGTCTATTGTTAATAGCGTGTAGTCAGCATGTAGTCAGCGTTTCCATTAAGTCAGTTAGTACATTCAGTCAGCATTTAGTCAGCAACGTACAATCAGACGTTAGTCAGACGTTAGTCAGATTATTTACCTATACAAAGGAAAGGAAAACAAACAGCATTAGTTAATAACTAGATATATGAATTAAAGAGAAATGCGGATATTAACGGCGCATATAATGCTACGTACCGTTGGCCAGTCAAGAGTTCTCCCACAGGGCTTTTCACCTTACAGTCTAGACTGAGAGTGTCACTTAAATAGCGCGACGCGCCTGCGCAGAGACAGCTTACCTGCTCAGAGTCGCAATACGTACTCCAAAGTGCGTCCACTAGGCGGCACCAGATAATAATTAACTCATGCAATAAATGTATACAATAAATGTTACTCATGATAATAATGAAGGATAATAATGATAAATATATTGGGAAAAACGTCGGATAATTCTCCACCTCCCACTTAGTTTTCTGAACGTCAGGCTCCTAAAACTATTCAAACTATATAAGTGATCCCGGTCTATATTATTATTCCTTCACAGGGGCACGAAGAATTAAACTATGCCGCATTTACGGTGGTAGCACAAGTGGCTCCCGCGAAAACTACTCAGGTACCATCGGCATCGGGTGATTCTTCACATCCTCAATCCTGCCAGAAACAGGCGACTTTCGACATCCTTTGCGCCAGAAACAGGCGTCTTTCGACGTCCTTCTTTGTGCCAGAAACAGGCGACTTTCGACATCCTTTGCGCCAGAAACAGGCGACTTTCGGCGTCCTTCTTTGTGCCAGAAACAGGCGACTTTCGACGTCCTTTGCGCCAGAAACAGGCGACTTTCGGCGTCCTTCTTTGTGCCAGAAACAAAGCGACTTTCGACGTCCCTTTTTTGCCAGAAACAAGGCGACTCTAGACGCCCTTTTTTGGTCATTGTTCCTCGAAAGGTAGAAGTACCACCAACCTCCTGACGTCCCTGTGGAGGACGGTGGTGGGGCACACCCCGACGTGACGATCACGCTTGGGATGACCGGTGGTAACGGGAAGGCTATGGCAAGTCCTTACTTCCACGTCCCTGATGACACCCTTTGGGTCAGGGTGAGTCTTTATCACTCGGCCCAGTCGAAACTGGCCTCTGAGTGCGTTCTGGTCCGCAAGCCAGACCAGGTCCCCCTCAGTGACATTCCTTCGCGGGAGTGTGCCACTTTTTTCGGACGAAGAGTTCTGGTCCCGCCAGTTGGCTCCATCGTTTCCAGAACCTGTCCACTTCAATCTGGATTGCTCTCAGACGGACGAAGGGGTAGCTAGCGGACTCGAAACCTCCGGGGTCTCCACGGGGCCTTGCACGTCCCAGTAGGAGAGTGTTGGGGGTGATGACCTCAATGGTGCCATTCCGAAGCTGGGCATTGGCGCCAATAGGCCTCTCATTTGATAGATTGGCAGCAAGGTATAGGAGGGTTTGGAACTCCAGGGCCGTGAGGCTCCCTTCTTCGCCTATGCTGCTTAGTGCTCTTTTCAATACTCGCACAGCTGCTTCAGCCGCACCATTCCTATGAGGAGAGTCAGCGGGGTGGAACACCCAAGTCCAATCTGTACCAGACTCTGCGGCTTTCTTCTGTATTTTGTTATTGTCGATATTTGCTAGGAACTTATAAAGTTCTTCCAGCGCTGGCTTTGCTCCCACGAAATTAGTCCCTTTATCGGACCAGAGCTTCTTAGGATGGCCTCTCAATGCAGTGAAGCGTTGGAATGTTTTTAGGAAACCTTCAGTCGAGAGGTCTTTCACTATGTCGGCATGTATTGCTCTGGATGCCATGCAGCAGAAAACTACGCCCCAGGCTTTCTTACTTGTTCTCTTTTTCACTGAGTCTTTGATCCTGTAGGGACCAAAGAGGTCCAACGTGGTATACTCGAATGGTGCGGCCGGTTCTGTGCGCTCCGGGGGGAGTTCGCTCATGATTTGACGGCACATTTTTGCCTTGTTCTTTCGGCAGTGTATACACAAGTCAATTGTGCTTCGGGCTACTCTTGGCCCCTGCACAACCCAGGCTTTATCTCTCATGCGCAAGAGGGTTCCTGCAATGCCCTCATGGTTTGCCCTGTGAGCTTCCTCTGCCAGGAGGATGCTCACCCATTCCCTGTAGGGAAGTAAAGGCACCCCAGGCCATTCTTTGGCCATGGCTTGAACTCTGCCATGGCACAGCAAAAGTTTGGAGTCCTCCTCTTTGTGGACCACAAGTCTGTCTAGTGTGGTCACGGGGAATTCTGCGCCTTCCTGTGCGGCCAGGCATAGTTCTCTGAATGCGCTTTGCAGTTCATTTACAGTTAATGCCTCCCACTTTAACAATGTGTGGGTTGGCAAACGAGCTTTCGTCGTTTGGGCCTTCCGGGTTTTTACTGTCGCCCAGAACTTCAGTGCCCTTCGGATGAAGCCGACGACGTTGCAGAGTGTCTTGAGAGAACTGTATCTCCTTGGGTTTATCTGGCCTACGAGAGCCCCGCCCCAAAGTTTGTCAGGGCTTCTGTTTGGCGAGATAATGATATCTGATTCTTCTTTTGTGGCTGGTTTCTTCCCTTCCTCTGAGCTGGCAAGGGGAAGCATTGTCTTTGCTTGCGCTCTTGTGATAGCAACTGTGAAGGCCTTTCTTTGAAGCCTGCTTACTGCGTCTCTCGCAGCGGTAGAAACTTCTGAGGCTGATTTCATTGGCCATTCCTCTTCGGGGTAGGCGAGGAAGTCAGGGCCGCACTGCCACGCAGAATTCTCTCCGAGTAGCTCTGGGGAGCAGTGGCCTCTTGTGACCAGGTCAGCAATATTGCGTTCTCCTGGTACCCACCACCAATCAGTGACGGGACCAGCCTTCTGGATCTCTCCGACCCGATTCGCGAAGAATGTCTGAAAGCCATAGCTTTCTCTTTGGATGGCTCCCAGCACCGTCTGACTGTCGACGAAGTGGAACCACCTTTCGATTTTGATTCTTCCATGTTTAAGCACATACTTCTTTAGACGGGATGCGAACACCGCCCCGCAGATTTCCGCCTTTACTGGATCACCTCTAAGATCAAGAGGGGCCAGTTTCGCTTTTGACTCCACTAGCCGGGCAACTGCTCCCCCAGACGTCTCCCATCGTAGATACAGTACTGCGCCATAGGAATCACAGCTCCCGTCTGAGAACGTGATCCCCCATGGCTTGCCCAACCAGCCGGCGGGCGTGATACTTCTTGGGAATGTGACTGCTTTCTCTCGGAGCTCTTCTGATAGTGGCTGGTCCCAAGTGTCCTTGGTAATTTTTCCAGCCTCCTGGAATGCTCTTCTCACTAGGATCACTCCCTTCTGCTTGAGTGGAGTTGCGAGACCAATCGGGTCATACAGTCCTGCGACTTGGCTGAGTAGAACTCGGCGTGTCAGAGGGTTAGGCATCCTCTCTATGATATTTTCTTCGGCTAGATTTGCTTCCATCCTCATCTTTTGCCTTCTCCGGGAAAAGTTGATGGACGCCATTACGAAGAGCTTATCTTCCTGAACAAGGTAGCCGACTCCCAAAGCCTTGTTATCTTCCTCCTTAAGTTGGTTCAGTAGAACTAGTGTCTCTGGCTTGGCCTCCGGGGTGTCGTGCCTCCCACTGTGACCAGATCGGACCCAGGGTTTGAGGTGGAAGCCGCCTGCCTTCAAGATGACTTCGACCCCCTTAAGGATCTTTTCCAGTCTGTGAGAGTCATTGTGTGATACGAGGAGATCGTCCACGTAGCTGTTGTCCACGATGACAGATCTTTCTTCCGTCAGGTGGGAGAACCGAGGGAGGTATGCGGTCTCTCGCATAGCGACTTGGGCGATGCATCCGGCCGGCTTGTCTCCCATGTTCACCCTGACGACGGCGTAATCCTCTATCTCGTCTTGCGGTGAGTCTCTCCATAGAAAACGGTGTACATGAACTTCCTCCTCTTCAAGCCACACTGAGTTATACATCTTTTTGATGTCACCGATGGCTGCATGTTCTCCCTCTCGGAACTTGAGGAGTACTGCACGGATTTGGTTCAGCACATCAGGACCTTTCAGTAGGATATTGTTCATGCTTACACCTCTGTATTCTTGGCTACTGTCCCAGACGATGCGTACTGGAGTGGTGACGGAGTGTGGGTTCGGTGCGGTCAAGTGACTCACGTACCATACTGCTCCTTTCCATTGGTCCATCATAGACCTAGTTAGTTTCACGGCAGCTCCTCTCTCCACCATTTCGTGGATTTGCCTGGTATAGGCTACTTTCCATGAAAGGTCCTTCTCAAGGCGTTTCTCTGTCCTGAAGAAGGTCGACTCCACAGCTCGGCGATTGTTAGGGAGAGATGCTGGTTGTTCCTTCCAGGGGTACTTTGCATCCCAGTGGGAGTCCCCACAGTGCAAGTCTTTCTCCTTGAAGGTCAAGCCAGCCTTGATGATCTCTAGCTCCCGCTCGTCAGCCAGTGTCATTTCCTTTCCTCCGGGAGGACAGTTGCCACAGCGACATCCCCCACAGATGGGGTCACAGGCTGCTCCGATGCTGTCCCATTTCAGCCAGTCGAAGACTTCCTTGTTGCTTGTGGCAGTTACTGCCTCTTTCATGCTTTTCCTCTCGGTTAAGTCTACCGTGAGGTCTTTGCATTTTCTCTTTATGGTTGTTCCCATGGAGCGTGCGAAGTGGGTCAATGAATGACGCGTGGTCATTTTTACTTCTTCGAAGAGGTCCGGATGCGCACCGCTCACAGTTTTGCCCAGTGGGCCGTCCCATAGCACCAGATCACCGGCTCTCTCCATTCTTTGTGGGGCCAGGCGACCTTCCCGGGTGCTAATGAGCAGATCAATTGTATCAGGCCGGGTCAATTCTCCTGGCTTGACACATGGGAAAAACTTTTCTAGTCTCTCGGAGTTCACCACTCTATCTACTTTGGCGATGTCCTCAAGGCCGTAGCAGAGCATTTCGTGGGCTCTCAAGGTCCCCTTCGGGGTCCATACTTTTATTGCCACCACATACCTCTTGGTATCGACTCTGACTGCCATCTTCCCAACACCGTACACGACCAGTGTGATAGGTTCGCCGGCCAGCCCGAGCCTCTTGGCGGCTCTGTGTGTGATATAGTTGGTGTCGGAGGCGAGGTCCATCAGCGCTCCAACACAGTCTCCTCCTCTTGTCGTGACGTCCATGAGCATCATGAGGACTGGGTATTCTTTTATGCCACTCTTGTCCAACAGGCTCTTGCTGGCGTACACTTGGGAGGTCGCTCTGTTCGTGAAGGCTTTCTTGAATGCTTCCATTTGGAGCGTTGACAATTTTAACTCTGTGACCACCTTCTCCTGCTCAGCCGTAAGGCCTCGGAGCCCTTTACGAGCGCCGGGCTCATTGGTTGTTTCGTTCCTGCTCTGTGTCTTGGAGCAGAGGATAAAATTATGGTTGACAGGGCCGCCCCCCTTTACACACTCATCTTTCTTACAGAGGAATCTTTTCTCGCATGGGCCGTTGGCCCCGTGATAAGCGAGGCATTTGAAGCAAGCTCCAGCTTTCTTCACCTGGGCTCGTTTCTCTAGTAGTTTAGCCTTCTTGAAGGCCGGGCAGAAGTACAGTCTTTTCCCATGTGCTTCCTCTCCACACATGGTGCACGAGTCCCTCTGGGGCTCTCTTCTTACTTCGCTCGCTGTCGTTCTTGTAAATGACCGTCTATCACCTCCCCTGTCGCTCAGCCTTTCACGCTGGGTTGGTCTTTCGCCAGCGTGGGTGGCTCCGATCTCTAACTGTGCTAGCCTCTCGAGGATCCTTTCTTGTCCTTTCAGAAATGACAAGAGTCTGTCAAAGTAACTTGCGGGAGTGACGCCATTCGCAGGGTCACGCTCATAGGAGATCCACTTCTCTCGCATGCCTATAGGCAGTTTTCTTTCTATGGCGGCAACAGTTAGGTGATTTTTGATCACGTCCTCCATCCCAAGGTCCTTTAAGTCGTACAGTGCGGTTTCCACTGCCTGGACCAGGTCAATCATTGGCCTAGGCTGGTTACTCCGTACTGGGGGCACTTCTTCCAGACCTTTGAGGATCAGACTTGCGGTTGTGCTTCTGTCTCCAAAACGGTTGTCCAGGAGCCTGAAAACGTCGTCCGCTGTTCTGCAGCGATCCAGCCCGAGTTTCTTTCTCAGTGGCTCTTCTACGCTGTCAAGAAGGTGATATAATTTGCATACAGGCAATCCTGATGGTTCGGCCAAAGCCTGGAGGTCCTCCCAATTATCCCGCCAGCGCCAATAGGTCCTTCTGTCGCCACAGAATCTGGGCAGATTGATGGCGGCAAGCTTTATCTTAGGTCGGGCCCCCTGGTAGGCTCTGTGGTGAGCGAGACCTTCCCGCGTCGCGCCCTCATCGCCTGATGGCGTGGCGTGGTCACCTCGTAACTGAGGCATGATAGCGAGGTCAGCGCTCTGGTAGAGATAGGGTTCGCTGCCGGGTTGTCTTACCCGTGGGAGCGAACTCCTGTCTGTATACTCATGAGGTCCACTTCTTGTGGTCTTTGCTCCAAGCTGGAGATGGGTTTCTTTCGGGGCCCCCTCGTGGCTCCCGAAAGGTAAGGGAGAGTCTTTGGAAGCGCCCTCTATTTGACTACTGTCAAGCTGAGGGGATGACGAGTGGATGTGAAGGACTTCACCTTTGCTGTTGGTGGACGGGGAAGGTTTGGCCTCCGCGACACGTTGCGAAACATCGTTTGAAATATCAAGTGGGCCGGTTACCTCACCGCCCCTTTCAATGTTGTGTGTCCTTATATCCTCTTCACCCTCATAAGCACATCCAGTGTCACCCTTTCCCCTAGGCTCTAGAAGGGTCGACCACTTGTCCATCAGTGCTGCTCTTTCCTCGTCCAAGTGCCTGTACCGCTTTTCTAATTCAGATATGTTGGGAGTCGGGAGAAGGTATCTCCACTCTCTCATCATTTGTTCGAAGGCGTTGAGTCTTCTCTCCAATTTGTTCCCCTCCAATGCTCTCTTGTCTTGGGGTGCCCATTGGGTGCTGAGCCTCTTTGCCTCTTCCAAGGCCTCCTTAAACTCCGCTTCAAGGGGGCCTAACTTTGGTTGAACGAAGCGGGACCATACCTCCGAGAAGATCTTCTTCTCTAGTGTCATTTTCCTCTGCTTGCTTCCGTCTTTCTTTGCTGTGGCGTCGGCCATCACGGTAGCATGCGCAGTTCCGTCGGCCTCCTCCAATGCTCCAATATAGTCCCCTGTCGTGTCAACGAGCTTCGCAAACTCTATCTGCAGAGCTTTCTTGTCGTTGACTAGCTCCGCTAGCGATGCAGTGTCAACATTGTCAGCTACTTGGTTGGCTCTCCTCGTGAAAGCAGTTTGCGCCGCAGTACGCCTCTTCTTTAGCTCTTCCACATCCACACCTTCCATCCTGTCCCAGTCAGCTGTTGCCCCAACTGGAGCTCCTCTTGCGGCTGAGTCGCTGGTCGCAGGCGGTAATAAACAATGAGGTTAACAGTCAGAAGCACAGTTCGTACAGTTGGCGTGTAGCAGAGTGATTACAATGACACTGCTCTAAGCAGGAGACAATGCTGGGACCGTATAGTGGGTCAACGTAGCTTCTTCACTCACTTGAAACCTGGTAATGGCCACAATGAGGGTGAGCAAATAGGATAGAGTTTGTGGGCACCGCTACAGCTTCTTCGCTCACTTGAAACCTGGTAATGGCCACAATGACAGTGAACAAGTAGGATAAAGTAAATGAGCACCGTTTCAGCCCTTGGTTAATCCATTCATAGTATAGTTTACGGCGTCTGGAGCAACAACGTATTTACACCATTCAACACATCCAAGGCATAGGGGTGTCAATGATAATGTTCACAGCGTTTGGAGCAACAATGTAGTTACTCAGTTCAACACATCCAAGGCATGGGTGTCAATGATAATGTTCACAGCGTTTGGAGCAACAATGTAGTTGCTTGGTTCAACACAGCCAAGGCATGGGTGTCAATGATAATGTTCACAGCGTTTGGAGCAACAATGTAGTTGCTTGGTTCAACACAGCCAAGGCATAGGGTGTCAATGATAATGTTCACAGCGTTTGGAGCAACAATGTAGTTGCTTAGTTCAACACCACAAAGGCATAGGGTGTCAATGATAATGTTCACCGCGTTTGGAGCGACAACGTAGTTGCTTGATTCAACACAGCCAAGGCATGGGTGTCAATGATAATGTTCACAGCGTTTGGAGCAACAATGTAGTTGCTTAGTTCAACACCACCAAGGCATAGGGTGTCAGTGATAATGTTCACAGCGTTTGGAGCAACAACGTAGTTGCTTGGTTCAACACAGCCAAGGCATGGGTGTCAATGATAATGTTCAAAGCGTTTGGAGCAACAATGTAGTTGCTTGGTTCAACACAGCCAAGGCATAGGGTGTCAATGATAATGTTCACAGCGTTTGGAGCAACAATGTAGTTGCTTAGTTCAACACAGCCAAGGCATGGGTGTCAATGATAATGTTCACAGCGTTTGGAGCAACAATGTAGTTGCTTAGTTCAACACAGCCAAGGCATGGGTGTCAATGATAATGTTCACAGCGTTTGGAGCAACAATGTAGTTGCTTGATTCAACACAGCCAAGGCATAGGGTGTCAATGATAATGTTCACAGCGTTTGGAGCAACAATGTAGTTGCTTAGTTCAACACAGCCAAGGCATAGGGTGTCAATGATAATGTTCACAGCGTTTGGAGCAACAATGTAGTTGCTTGGTTCAACACAGCCAAGGCATAGGGTGTCAATGATAATGTTCACAGCGTTTGGAGCAACAACGTAGTTGCTTGATTCAACACAGCCAAGGCATGGGTGTCAATGATAATGTTCACAGCGTTTGGAGCAACAATGTAGTTGCTTGATTCAACACAGCCAAGGCATGGGTGTCAATGATAATGTTCACAGCGTTTGGAGCAACAATGTAGTTGCTTAGTTCAACACAGCCAAGGCATAGGGTGTCAATGATAATGTTCACAGCGTTTGGAGCAACAATGTAGTTGCTTGGTTCAACACAGCCAAGGCATAGGGTGTCAATGATAATGTTCACAGCGTTTGGAGCAACAACGTAGTTGCTTGATTCAACACAGCCAAGGCATGGGTGTCAATGATAATGTTCACAGCGTTTGGAGCAACAATGTAGTTGCTTGATTCAACACAGCCAAGGCATAGGGTGTCAATGATAATGTTCACAGCGTTTGGAGCAACAACGTAGTTGCTTGGTTCAACACAGCCAAGGCATGGGTGTCAATGATAATGTTCACAGCGTTTGGAGCAACAATGTAGCTACTCAGTTCAACACAGCCAAGGCATAGGGTGTCAATGATAATGTTCATTAGCTAGCATTGGTGGCTAGCAGTATTAGCATTGGTTGGCTAATGGCTAGCGTTAAGCATCGGCAGCTAGCAGTGTTAGCAGTCTTTGGCTAACAGCGTTAGCATTGGTGGCTAGCAGTATTAGCATTGGTTGGCTAATGGCTAGCGTTAAGCATTGGCAGCTAGCAGTGTTAGCAGTCTTTGGCTAACAGCATTAGCATTGGTGGCTAGCAGTATTAGCATTGGTTGGCTAATGGCTAGCGTTAAGCATTGGCAGCTAGCAGTGTTTAGCAGTCTTTAGCTAACAGCGTTAGCATTGGTGGCTAGCAGTATTAGCATTGGTTGGCTAACGGCTAGCGTTAAGCATTGGCAGCTAGCAGTGTTAGCAGTCTTTGGCTAACAGCGTTAGCATTGTCGGCTAGCAGTATTAGCATTGGTTGGCTAATGGCTAGCGTTAAGCATTGGCAGCTAGCAGTGTTAGCAGTCTTTAGCTAACAGCGTTAGCATTGGTGGCTAGCAGTATTAGCATTGGTTGGCTAATGGCTAGCGTTAAGCATCGGCAGCTAGCAGTGTTAGCAGTCTTTGGCTAACAGCGTTAGCATTGGTGGCTAGCAGTATTAGCATTGGTTGGCTAATGGCTAGCGTTAAGCATTATTGGTGGCTAGCAGTATTAGCATTGGTTGGCTAATGGCTAGCGTTAAGCATTGGCAGCTAGCAGTGTTAGCAGTCTTTAGCTAACAGCGTTAGCATTGGTGGCTAGCAGTATTAGCATTGGTTGGCTAATGGCTACCGTTAAGCATCGGCAGCTAGCAGTGTTAGCAGTCTTTGGCTAACAGCGTTAGCATTGGTGGCTAGCAGTATTAGCATTGGTTGGCTAATGGCTAGCGTTAAGCATCGGCAGCTAGCAGTGTTAGCAGTCTTTGGCTAACAGCGTTAGCATTGGTGGCTAGCAGTATTAGCATTGGTTGGCTAATGGCTAGCGTTAAGCATTCACATTGGATGGAGTTCGGCGACCCCACCACTTCAAGCAACCAGCATGTGGGCGGAATACGGCGATTCCAACCCAGTAAGCAGTCAACATCAACGTTTCACTTCCCTTGAGCTGACCGCGTCCTCTCCAATGTGCCCCGTCGCGTGTATCCACTCCGTCCTGGTTCCACCTTGACGTTGAGGGGTATCCCACGCGGCACCTCCTTCTGCGTTCCGTCCGTCCCGTCTCGTCGCGGGGCGCGTGCGGTAAATAATTGTCCAATTATCTAGCAGTCTCAGTCAATGAGTCAACTAGATATCCCCCTTGGAAGGGTGTGGGCGAAATTACTTTACTTAAACCATAGAAACAATTCGGACTTCATAAGAATGTTCGTTTATTTGTCCAGCATCCAGCTCACCCTCTGTTACAGTAATCACCAGGTGGTCAATTAACAAGAGGTTAGCGTGTAGCTGATAGTTGGTAGTAGCTTACATCCAAGCTTTAGTGGATAATGTTAGTAGAGGTCGAAGTGGTATCGGTAATGTTCAACCAAGTCGCCTCTGTTGATAGTTCATTAATAGTTAAGTTGCAATTTAGCAACCAGTTCTGGTTAGTGTAGCCAGACATTAGTTGGTCTGCATGTACATTCAGTCTGACGTTAGCCAGTCTATTGTTAATAGCGTGTAGTCAGCATGTAGTCAGCGTTTCCATTAAGTCAGTTAGTACATTCAGTCAGCATTTAGTCAGCAACATACAATCAGACGTTAGTCAGACGTTAGTCCGATTATTTACCTATACAAAGGAAAGGAAAACAAACAGCATTAGTTAATAACTAGATATATGAATTAAAGAGAAATGCGGATATTAACGGCGCATATAATGCTACGTACCGTTGGCCAGTCAAGAGTTCTCCCACAGGGCTTTTCACCTTACAGTCTAGACTGAGAGTGTCACTTAAATAGCGCAACGCGCCTGCGCAGAGACAGCTTACCTGCTCAGAGTCGCAATACGTACTCCAAAGTGCGTCCACTAGGCGGCACCAGATAATAATTAACTCATGCAATAAATGTATACAATAAATGTTACTCATGATAATAATGAAGGATAATAATGATAAAAATATTGGGAAAAACGTCGGATAATTCTCCAGTTACTATACCTATTTCAGGCTCTACCTATATTAATACCACAAAGCCAGTTCAGGGAATGGAATAAACATATATCAAGATTCATATGGGGGGGGGGGGGGGGGAAGGCCAAGAATCAGATATGTGACTCTACAATACCCAGTTTAGAAGATTACTACTACGCAACACAGCTGATAATAGTAGCATGTTGGTGCAACGAGAATTATGAAGCCAAATGGAAAGACAGAAACAAAAAATGAGGGACTCAAAGTGCAGGCACTAATAGGAGACAGGGAGCTATACAGAAGAAAGGAACAACTAATAGACCCAATTACCAAATTCACTATAAATATATGGAACAAGATAGTAAAGAAATACAAGCTAGAAAAATAAACCAAGATACTGAGATGGATAACGCACAACAACAAATTTAAACCAGAAGATCATGGGTTCAAAAGATGGGAGAGGGGGGGCATAACAGCAATATGTACAATGATAGAAGGAGGGGAGATCCAGACTCTACAAAAATTGAAAGAAAGATTCAGACTAGAGAATAGAGACCACTTTAGATATTTACAGATTAGGGACTACTACAACAAGGAAATAAAACTAGACAAAGACAAAGATCAGAATGGGATAATTAGGATAATGGTAAAAGCATACGAAGGAAGGAAGGGGGGGGGGGGGGGGTATCAACACTATATCAGGCAAAAATGGACAGCAAGGACATCACAACCAAATATATAAAGGAAAAGTGGGAGAAGGAATTAGAAACGGAGATAACATAAGAAGAATGGTATAACATATCGTTAGCCTCATAGGATAACTGCCTAAGTAATTTTCTGGCCAAATTGATATTTTTGCCTAACTCTACTCGCCTCACACTGCTGCACCACCCTGGCTTAGTTAGTGGCTGTGTCCTCAGCCAATCAGAACACTTGTGTGACTTGTGCATTTATACACAGACAGCATGGCATGACTTCAGAGGCTCATCACATGTGAAATGTTTTCATCTTTAACTTTGATTTAATCTGGTAAGCTTGATTTAACGTGGAAGCGACTGGTGATGAAAGAGAAGCGCATGAAGGGGGAATGTTACAAAAATAAAACGGGACAGGAGAAACAGCCAAAGACCATGGGACCACCCTGCACATCACAGCACTGCTTGAAGTCAAAGAAGCGAAGTTGTGAGCTGCTGAGTGGTGAAGAGAGAAGAGATATCTTCAACCAATTCTGGACCATGTCGTCCTGGGACACACGCAAGGTGTATGTCCGGACTTTATTAGAAAATGTAAGTGGTTACTCATAATCAAATTTATCATCTACTGCCTCCTTAATTGGTTTCAGTCCAGCTTTAAATGTAATGTATCTTGATTGGCTATTTTACTTTCCTTTACCTGCAGGTGCCTATAAAGCAGAAGAGAGCTGGTAATGCATCAAGGAGAACAAAGTCTCAGTTATACCACTTGCAACAGGCAGATGGATGTAAACTACCTATGTGTAAGAGTATGTTCTGTTCAACCCTTGGCATCGCCCCCAGAACCATCGGATTGTGGCGATAAGAAAGTAGTGAGCCAGAGACGTAGGTCGAGTTGAGTACTTTACTTATCCTGCACATAGCATTTACAATAACAACAACCCGTCACCCGGAACCGGACGTGGCATTTAACCTTTCCCCTAACCAGTACAACCCACACTCTTAAAGGCACAAGCCCACCTTGGTGAATGTCTCTTAATATAGGTCACCACACAGGCCCCCCCAGAATTCACCAAAACAAAAACTGCAACTAATTAATAGCCAGTGATCAGTCCATCAATGAACAGATTACCGCATGAAATAGTCAACGTGGAGGGGGACGGATCAAGCGGCCGAACCGACTGCGCCTAACCAGAGGGGGATTATAAAGATAAATAAATAAAGAATGCTTGTAAATTGGATTTAAAATTGCAGGGAGGGGGGGGGGGGGGGTATTATCCAGGAATGATGTGACTGAAGGGCCAAGATCTTAGTTCAATTCCCTTGCAAGTCTATTCTAATTTCCATATTTTCTTTGCACTTGTTAGGTCCATGTGTGCCCATATCTGATGCTGACCAGACCTTCCTGAACGAATGGCTCTCTGGGCTGCCTACCGTTCCATCCCATTACTGCCGCCAGATTCCCTCCTATCAGGATAAGAAGTTTCTGGAGCCGGGAACAATTCAAAGTGACCTGCACAAGGAATACCACCAGAAAGCTGCTGGTGAAAGTGAAGCACGGGTCGCGAGTGAGACATATTTCCGACAGGCGTTCAGTGAACAGAAATACTCCGTGTTCAGACCACGAAATGACCAGTGTGATGTATGTGTCTGTGCCAGAGTAGGAAATATAGATCAGGATACCTATACTACTCACAGAAAATTAAAGGCTCAAGCTTAGGATGAAAAGGAAAAGGATAAACAGGAATCCAGTGATGAACTCTCAGTGTGGACAATGGACCTTCAGTTCTTCTGTGCCCTAAGACAAAGGCGAGTACAATGTACTATAAAACAAAATTACAGATGCACAACTTCACTTGCTTCAACCTGGGTAACAAAGATGGGTATTGTTACCCCTGGGAGGAGCATGAGGGCTCCCTCGGCAGCGAGGTGTTTGCCCATCTGCAGTTCAAACACTTTGAGTCTTTCCTAGAGGCCAAGTCAAGCGTCAAAAAAGTCGTAATCTCGTCTGATGGCTGCGGCTACCAAAATCGGTGTTGTACCATTGCAAACGCATACCTAGATCTGGCCATAAAGCATGGTGTCACCATAGAACAGACATTTTTGGTTGCAGGGCACACACAGATGGAGTGTGACTCCATGCATGCATGCATCGAACGGCGTACCACTAAAGATATTTACACTCCACGTGATTACATTGTCATCTTTGACACTGCACGTTTGCGGCCATCCCCATACAAGGTCACCCAGGTATATCACGACGATTTCATGAAGTTATCTGGGGCCTATGTCACCAACATCCGACCAGGTAGAAAAGTTGGCGACCCCACAGTCCATGACCTTCGGGCTCTCCAGTACTCAGGAGATGGTAGAATTCGGTACAAGTTGGATTTTGAGTCTGACTGGGAGGAACTGCCTCAGCGAGTCAGCATCCCCAAAAAAGCGTTCCACTTACTCTCAGGAAATTCAACGATTTGCAGGCAATGAAGCCGGTACTACCATGAGTGGCCCACCACTACTATGACAACCTCAACCTCATCAATAGTCTGTGGGAACACAGCACCCGAGTGGGACTTTGGTTAAGGTTAGGCAAGTTAAAAAACAGTTATGTTTAGGAAAGTTACATTTTGATGTTTCTTAGGTCAACCTAAGTGGACCACAGCGACTAGAATAGTTCCCGCCCCACTTGTAAGTTTCTACTTGGGTCTGATAACACGGCTGGGCTGACCACAGATCTAACCCACCTGTTTTCCACAACTGTGCTACTTTTGTAATGTTTAGGCAAGTAAAACAACTGCCTAGTGTTTGTATGACAAGTATGTAAGAGGAAAAAATGCCTACTGTATGTCATGACTTATTTTGTTAAATAGCCTAAGTCACCGTACTCTGTTATGCAATGGTTGTTATGTTTTTGTATTTGTACAGACTTGTTGATACACCTTGTGATACATATTTTCAAAATATAAATAAAACAGGTGGACAGGAAATAGCAAACCACACACACATATTCTGGGGATGTCAGATAATAAAGAACTATTGGGAAGAGATAGGAGGGATAATAAATGAAATAGTAGGATATGAAATACCCCAGACAGGCCAAGTATTGTATTTAGGGAACTTAACACAGGAAGGAATTCAGGGGGAAGACAAATACTTGATTAAGATATTACTAGTAGCAGCCAAGAAAGCATTGACGAAAATGTGGTATAGAGTAGAAGCACCGACGAGGGAACAATGGACAGAGATAGTGGGTGGGATACAGGAAATGGAGAGAATCACACATAGGCTGAGGCTACAAGACGAGAAGTTTGAGTCAAAATGGGAGAAGTGGGAAGAGTATAGGAAGAAAAGAAACGACATCACAGGAGAGTGAAAGGGAGACAAGAAGAGAAATAAAATTAAAATAAACTATGAAGGTCAAGGTACCAAAATCACTTAATTTTTTTATCTCTTTTCTTTGTTTTTGTTTTTTTGTTTCCCCTTTTCCCTTTAGTTAATTTATTTTAGGTCAACTCTTCATTTGATTTTGATATTATTTTCTACTATCAGCTATATCTTTTAGTTCTTATCTGTCGAATTGTATTGTACTGTTTTTTATAATTTTGACCGCCAATTGTATTGTTGTATGTGGATGTTTGTTTGTAAATCAAGAAACTGAAAATAAAAATGTAAGTAAAAAAAAAAAAAGTGGTGGGCTATGGGTACACATGTGTCGGAGGAAGCATGTGATAGTCTCCGTCCTCCCAGACCGACGGTAGGGGGTAGAGTGCGCAACGACCAGGAAGGGGATTGGGAATTGGCATAACGACTAACATTGGGATGGGAGAAAAACGGGAAAAAGAAGGGGGAAATAGATAATAAAAAATAAAAAAAAATTTGTTCCTCACATTCACCCATTCATTCACACACCGACGGCGGAGGCGACCATGCAAAGGTGCCAACCTACTCATCGGGAGCCATTAGGGATTATGAGTCTTGCTCAAGGACACTTCGACACGCTGCCGTCTACCAGACGACTGCTCTACCTCCAGAGGCACCGTCGCCACGGACCTGAATGGACGTGAACGGACGTGAATGGACGTGATTGGACGTGAATGGACGTGAATGGACGTGATTGGACGTGAAATGGATGTGAACGGATACCTCAATAGAATTAATATTAACCAGATCAGGCATCATGTCGGAGGAAACCGTCCCTCTGGGTCTAAACACTGAAACCCTATTCGCAGCAAAAAGAAAACCACACAGACGAACTCCATGACTGTCGTTTACATGACGTTAAAATGTGTGTCGACAGCTAAGTACTGTGTTTCATTAAGCGCACAATGAAAGGTGAGTGCTCCCAGGCTAATTGAAACCCCCGGCCGTTATTAGATCCCTGCTATAGGAATATTATTCACTGCATTGGAACAGACAGCGCTGGTCCTGGGAGATTCCCTCGCCGGGAAGTGCCCCTGGTTTGTGTAATTCAGTTAAATTAGAGAGAGGCTAAACTGAAGGGGATGTAGGCCTGAGACTTAATACCATAGTGTCTTTATACTGTACCTGTATCACTGTATACATATTAATACTACAACTCTGATTAGTACATCTGATTAGTACTATTACTCAGTAATAATAATAATAATAATAATAATAATAATAATAATAATAATAATAATAATAATAATAATAATAATAATAATAATAATAATAATAATAATAATAATAATAATAATAATAATAATAATAATAATAATAATAAACGTTATTTGTATAGCACCTTTCATACAGAAACTGCAGCTCAAAGTGCTTCACAACAGAAAAAAAGACAGGGATAAAATGAGCACATAAAGTGCAGACATATAAAATTACAGTTTTTCACATTAGGATCTAACATCCCAACAGGCCACCTTGTTTATGGGTTGATTCAGTTTTAAATAGACAGAGTAAAATAGTGCAGTGCAATACAATGGTAGAATAGAATAGATAAAGAAATCAATGGACAGAGTAAAGTAATACAGTGCAATAATAGAATAGTAGAATAGAATAGATAGTAAAATTATGCAATAGAATGGACGGAGTAAAATAGTGCTACAGTATAATCAACAGCAGGGTGTATTAGAAGGCTATGCTGAAGAGGTACGTTTTTAGCTTATTTTTGAAAATATTAAGAGATCAAGCTTCCCTAATGTCCATAGGTAGTGTGTTCCATAACTTTGGTGCATAGTTTGCAAAGGCTGCATCCCCGATTTTCCTTAGACTGTGGCTTGGAACCTTCAATAGACCAGTAGTAGATGATCGCAATGTTCTAGGAGGCACATAGTTGACTAGAGAATTTGCAATGTAGCTTGGTCCTGTTCCATTTAGTGTTTTGTATATAAGGAGGAGGACCTTGAAATCAATTCTAAATGTTACCGGAAGCCAGTGTAGGTTAGCTAATACAGGACTGATGTGGTCTCTCCTCTTGGTTCTAGTTAGTAGCCTAGCTGCCGAGTTTTGAATGAGTTGGAGTCGTTCTGTGTTTTTTTTTTGGGAGGCCAGTGAGGAGTGCATTACAGTAGTCAAGTCGGCTTGAGATAAAGGCATGGATCAGTTTTTCAGCGTCTTTTTTATTTATAAACGGCCGTACCTTAGTTATGTTTCTAAGGTGGAAAAATTATGTTTTTGTCACCTTGTTGATGTGTGATTTAAAGCTTAGGTCTGAGTCTATTATAACACCAAGACTTCTCGGGTTTGATCCAAGGAGTAAGTTAGTTGCACCATATTGCTCAGTAACATTTCTCTTTTTCTTATAGGACCGACTAGTAGGATTTCACTTTTGCCCTCATTTAATTTTAGGAAGTTGTTCGTCATCCATTTCTTTATTGCTAAGAGACAGGCAGAAATGGAGTTTATAGCTGTGTGATCATTTGGTTCAGCGGAGATGTACAATTGTGTGTCATCTGCGTAACTATGGAAATGTAGCCGGTCTCTAAGCGCTCAGTCTGGATGCCTCTGGGGAGTGAGTTTTACTTCCTGGTACCGCTACCGCCCCTCAGCCACTTCTCAACTCACGACCGAAGTGCTTCGTGACTGGGCCATCCGTTACAGAATCATACATTGTGCTTTCTAATGATGTCTCCGAGTGGCAGCATGTACAGTATAGTGAGAATAATAATGGACTAAGGCAGCTCCCCTGTGGAACTCCAAAGTAGGTGTCATGTTTCTCAGAAGAATGGTCTCCAAGCCTGACGTCATATTTTCTCCCTTTGATATATGCACACACACACACACACACACACACACACACACACACACACACACACACACACACACACACACACACACACACACACACACACACACACACACACACACTGTTATGTACCATGCTTTTGGTTAATCCTGTGTCCTGTGTTGCAGCTGATTGCTGCTAATTGGACACCTGCCTGGCAGGGCTCAAAGGCCCTCCCCCACCCACACATGCACTGAGACTGCTGCTGGAAGACACTGTTGGAACAGTGTCTCCCTCTCTTCCACCACTTTGAGCTTTAGTTTAAGCTAGATATCATAATAAGTATAGTCTTTTGGTTTCAACATAGACCGTTGGTCTGTGTCCCCTTATGTTGCTTCCCTCTGAGCCAGGGTCGTAAC